>NW_027196782.1:0-78639 GCF_038502225.1 Cherax quadricarinatus
CTGGTCCTCTGTGTTATTGTACTGTACTGGTCTTCTGTGTTATTGTACTGTACTGGTCTTCTGTGTTATTGTACTGTACTGGTCTTCTGTGTTATTGTACTGTACTGGTCTTCTGTGTTATTGTACTGTACTGGTCTTCTGTGTTATTGTACTCCAGTGGTCAAGTGTCTTGTTTTACTTTGCCGGTCTTCTGTGTTATTGTATTGATCTGTTCTTGTCCGTTATTGTTTACCTGGAGTTTACCTGGAGAGAGTTTCGGGGGTCAACGCCCCCGCGGCCCGGTCTGTGACCAGGCCTCCTGTACTGTACTGTTCGTCTGTTTTTTGTACTGTAATGGTCTTTTATGTAATTTTGCTGTTCTGGTCATCCGTGTTATCGTACTATACTGGTATTGTGTGTTATTGTGCTGTTCTGGTCTTGTGTGCCATTGTTCTGTAGTGATCGTCCAGGTAATTGTACTGTACTGGTCTTCTGCGTTACTGTACTGTACTGGTCTTGTGGCTGTCAGCCTGGGTGACTGTGCTGTCAGCCTGGGTGACTGTGCTGTCAGCCTGGGTGACTGTGCTGTCAGCCTGGATGACTGTGCTGTCAGCCTGGGTGACTGTGATGTCAGCCTGGGTGACTGTGCTGTCAGCCTGGGTGACTTCTGTCAACCTGGATGACTCTGCTGTCAGCCTGGGTGACTCTGCTGTCAGCCTGGATGACTCTGCTGTCAGCCTGGATGACTCTGCTGTCAGCCTGGGTGACTCTGCTGTCAGCCTGGGTGACTGTGCTGTCAGCCTGGGTGACTCTGCTGTCAGCCTGGATGACTCTGCTGTCAGCCTGGATGACTCTGCTGTCAGCCTGGGTGACTGTGCTGTCAGCCTGGGTGACTCTGCTGTCAGCCTGGATGACTCTGCTGTCAGCCTGGATGACTCTGGTGTCAGCCTGGGTGAGTGTTCTGTCAGCCTGGGTGACTTTGCTGTCAGCCTGGGTGACTGCTGTCAGCCTGGATGACTCTGCTGTCAGCCTGGGTGACTCTGCTGTCAGCCTGGGTGACTCTGCTGTCAGCCTGGGTGACTCTGCTGTCAGCCTGGATGACTCTGCTGTCAGCCTGGGTGACTCTGCTGTCAGCCTGGATGACTCTGCTGTCAGCCTGAATGACTCTGCTGTCAGCCTGGGTGACTGTGCTGTCAGCCTGGGTGACTCTTCTGTCAGCCTGGGTGACTCTGCTGTCAGCCTGGGTGACTGTGCTGTCAGCCTGGGTGACTCTGCTGTCAGCCTGGGTGACTGTGCTGTCAGCCTGGGTGACTGTGCTGTCAGCCTGGGTGACTCTGCTGTCAGCCTGGATGACTCTGCTGTCAGCCTGGGTGACTCTGCTGTCAGCCTGGGTGACTCTGCTGTCAGCCTGGATGACTCTGCTGTCAGCCTGGTTGACTCTGCTGTCAGCCTGGGTGACTCTGCTGTCAGCCTGGGTGACTCTGCTGTCAGCCTGGATGACTCTGCTGTCAGCCTGGATGACTCTGCTGTCAGCCTGGATGACTCTGCTGTCAGCCTGGATGACTCTGCTGTCAGCCTGGATGACTCTGCTGTCAGCTTGGGTGATTCTGCTGTCAGCCTGGATGACTCTGCTGTCAGCCTGGATGACTCTGCTGTCAGCCTGGATGACTCTGCTGTCAGCCTGGATGACTCTGCTGTCAGCCTGGATGACTCTGCTGACAGCCTGGATGACTCTGCTGTCAGCCTGGATGACTCTGCTGTCAGCCTGGATGACTCTGCTGTCAGCCTGGATGACTCTGCTGTCAGCCTGGATGACTCTGCTGTCAGCCTGGATGACACTGCTGACTGACTCTGCTGTCAGCCTGGCTGACTCTCTGCTGTCAGCCTGGATGACTCTGCTGTCAGCCTGGATGACTCTGCTGTCAGCCTGGATGACTCTGCTGTCAGCCTGGATGACTCTGCTGTCAGCCTGGATGACTCTGCTGTCAGCCTGGATGACTCTGCTGTCAGCCTGGATGACTCTGCTGTCAGCCTGGATGACTCTGCTGTCAGCCTGGATGACTCTGCTGTCAGCCTGGATGACTGTGCTGTCAGCCTGGATGACTGTGCTGTCAGCCTGGATGACTCTGCTGTCAGCCTGGATGACTCTGCTGTCAGCCTGGATGACTCTGCTGTCAGCCTGGATGACTCTGCTGTCAGCCTGGATGACTCTGCTGTCAGCCTGGATGACTCTGCTGTCAGCCTGGCTGACTCTGCTGTCAGCCTGGATGACTCTGCTGTCAGCCTGGATGACTCTGCTGTCAGCCTGGATGACTCTGCTGTCAGCCTGGATGACTCTGCTGTCAGCCTGGAAGACTCTGCTGTCAGCCTGAAAGACTCTGCTGTCAGCCTGGATGACTCTGCTGTCAGCCTGGATGACTGTGCTGTCAGCCTGGATGACTCTGCTGTCAGCCTGGATGACTCTGCTGTCAGCCTGGATGACTCTGCTGTCAGCCTGGATGACTCTGCTGTCAGCCTGGATGACTGTGCTGTCAGCCTGGATGACTGTGCTGTCAGCCTGGATGACTGTGCTGTCAGCCTGGATGACTCTGCTGTCAGCCTGGATGACTCTGCTGTCAGCCTGGATGACTCTGCTGTCAGCCTGGATGACTCTGCTGTCAGCCTGGATGACTCTGCTGTCAGCCTGGATGACTCTGCTGTCAGCCTGGATGACTCTGCTGTCAGCCTGGATGACTCTGCTGTCAGCCTGGATGACTCTGCTGTCAGCCTGGATGACTCTGCTGTCAGCCTGGATGACTCTGCTGTCAGCCTGGATGACTCTGCTGTCAGCCTGGATGACTCTGCTGTCAGCCTGGATGACTCTGCTGTCAGCCTGGATGACTCTGCTGTCAGCCTGGATGACTCTGCTGTCAGCCTGGATGACTCTGCTGTCAGCCTGGATGACTCTGCTGTCAGCCTGGATGACTCTGCTGTCAAAATTGAAATGTGTGACGCAGCTGGACTGAAGTACTGTAATAGTTCATGACTTTGTTCATAATGTTTATAAAAGAAGAAAAGGATAAAAAACTTTAAATAATATAATAATTATAAGATAATAAGAGTGTTGAGCAGACCAGGTAAAGTGTGTCAGAAATATGATGGACGAAGTGATGGTAAACACAAAATATGTTTAACAAAGAAGAATGTGAATTTAGAAAGGGAAGGTAATATGTGGATCATGTATAAATACTTAAATACATAAGTTAACAACACTTATATATATCTTTTGCAAATATATAAATGCACTTAAGTGCATTTATAGGTTTGCAAAAGATATATAAAAGTCGTTACTAGAGTTAAAAATGTATTTAATCTTAGGTAATGTTTTGGAAGCTAAAGTGTTGAATTAAGTTATAATATGCAAGAAAGACGGTAAAGATTTACCCATTTATTCATTTACGAAACTCCAGAAACAGAGATTATTATAAATTTGTTACAGTTTTCATGACACAAGAACACGTACATATAACACCCATACACAATAACACGTAAGCATTATATTCATTCATACATAATAACATGTTACACCTGACACACAGTCCTCCACTAGCGTCTCAAACTTGTCTGTTTTTATAAATCTACATGTTTCACAAAGAATATCACTCACAAATACTTTCAAACTGCTAAATAAGTAAAAAAGCTTGTACTCAGTATAAATTCATTGTGTAACATAAAGGGAATTCCAAAACTTTAATTAATTAGCCTCTCCTGGGTGGGGGAACTGTGTGACAGCTTGGTCTGGTCTAGCTGGTGTACGGTCGCGGCTGTCTTGGTGGCTGGAATTACTGGACGCAGTTTACTTACTGTATGTCCCCTCCAGTAATTCCACTCATGAAGACTGCCACTACCGTACACCAGCTAGACGAGATCAAGCTGCCACCCAGCAATGTCACTGGAGGTGGCAACCGCTGACTCTGGGGAAGTGGGGAAGGGAGTCCACTCAGGTGACACAAGTGGACTCCTGGAGACGCTGATCCAGGGAAGGCACCGCTGACCTTAAGTAAGTGAGGAAGGGAAGATATCTGGGAGCGAACGGATGGATTCCTGGATACATGAACTTGGAGAAGGTTGTTGTTGAGGCTAACCTTGGGTAAGTGGGGAAGGGGAGACATCCGGGAGCGAACGGATGGATTCCTGGATACATGAACCTGGGGAAGGCAAGAATACCGCTGACTTTGGGGAAGTGGGGAAGGGAGTCCACCTGAGGTGACACCAAGTGGGCTCCTGGAGACATTGAACCGGGGAAGGCACTGACCTAACTCGCTGACCTTAGGTAAGTGGGGAAGGGAAGACATCTGGGAGCGAGCGGATGGATTCCTGGATACATGAACTTGGGGAAGGTTGTTGTTGAGGCTGACCTTGGGTAAGTGGGGAAGGGGAGACATCCGGGAGCGAGCGGATGGATTCCTGGATACATGAACCTGGGGAAAGCATGAATACATGCAGTTGAGGCTGACCTTGGGGAAGTGGGGAAAGGGAGACATCCGGAAGAGAACGGATGGATTCCTCGATACATGAACCTGGGGGCGGCAAGAATACAGGTTGGTGAGGCTGACCTTGGGGAAGTGAGGAAGGGAAAATATCCGGAGGCGGACGGATGGATTCCTGGATACATGAACCTGGGGAAGTCTGAGGCTGGAAGGCAGAGAGAGAGAGAGAGGCGAGGCTGACCTTAGGGAAGTGAGGAAAGGGAGACATCCTGGGGCCCACGGATGGATTCCTGGACACATGAACCTGGGGAAGGCGAGGGGGGGGGCGGACCTTAAAGACGAACCACTGGCCTCCACGTGGCAAGGTCTGGTAACTCAGAGATAACTCTGAGGCTGACAGTGGTCGCAAATAATAGTTTTATTATTATTATTATTACTTATGGTTCATGATTTGCTAATTTTGATTCAAAAGCGTCACCCATTGTGGTGTTATTCCCACTCCAGCCTCCCTGACAGTAGCCACGATGGTGTTATTCCCACTCCAGTCTCCCTGACAGCAGCAACGGTGGTGTTATTCCCACTCCAGCCTCCCTGACAGTAGCCACGATGGTGTTATTCACACTCCAGCCTCCCTGACAGTAGCCACGATGGTGTTATTCCCACTCCAGTCTCCCTGACAGTAGCCACGATGGTGTTATTCCCACTCCAGTCTCCCTGACAGTAGCCACGATGGTGTTATTCCCACTCCAGCCTCCATAACAGTAGCAACGGTGGAGTTATTGCCACTCCAGCCTTCCTGACAGTAGCTACGGTGGTGTTATTCCCACTCCAGCCTCCCTGAGAGTAGACACGGTGGTGTTATTCCCACTCCAGTCTCCCTGACAGTAGACACGGTGGTGTTATTCCCACTCCAGCCTTCTTGACTGTAGTCACGGTTGTGTTATTCCCACTCCAGCCTCCATGACAGTAGTCACGGTGGTGTTATTCCCACTCCAGCCTTCTTGACAGTAGTCACGGTTGTGTTATTCCCACTCCAGCCTCCCTGACAGTAGCCACGGTGGTGTTATTCCCACTCCAGTCACTCTCATAGGAGTCACGGTAATGTTCTTATTTGTGTCCATTCACCGGAGTTAACTTTAACAAAAATACGAACAGTAGAATTGTTCAGTTTGTTGATTAACTCAGAGATAACACTGAAACAACAAGAATTGGCAATAATATATGTTGGAGAGTGGTAGAGCGAGGTGAAGATGGCAGGTCTCTGGGTACATATGTCTGGAACTCTAACATAACGTAGGTCACCATCTGGAAGACCCGGACCTGAATAATGCTGGTGAACCTACTACTTTAACATAGAGTTTATGTAAGCATATGGGAGTGTTGCTGGAGGCGGACCCAACAGTTAGGTGTCTTCAATCCAAAACGTTTTGCCTACACAGTACGCACATTCAGTCTAATACAGAGGCAGCAGCAGAGGCAGTGAATGTAAGGCTGATGTAATCATAATCATGTGTGATCCCAGAAAGGTATCCCCGTATTGCATAAACCTTACTGTTCTTCTCTGTTGCTGTACTTTTCTTCTGTGTTACTGTACTAATCTTCTGTGTTACTGTACTGTACTGTTTTGTGTTAATGTACTATACTGTTCTTATGTATTGCAGCATTGTACTGTTCTTCTGTATTACCGTACTGTACTGTTCTTCTTTATTACAGTACTGTACTGTTCTTCTATATCACCGTACTGTATTGTTCTTCTGTATTACTGTACTGTACTGTTCTTCTTTATTACAGTACTGTACTGTATTCTATATCACCGTACTGTATTGTTCTTCTGTATTACTGTACTGTACTCTACAGTTCTTCTGTTTTAATTTACTGATCTGTATTACTGTAATGGTCTTCTGTGTTACTGTACTGGTCTTCTCTGTTACTGTACTGGTCTTCTCTGTTACAGTACTGGTCTTCTCTGTTATTGTATTGTTTTCTCTGTTGCTGTTCTGGTCTTCTGTGTTACTGTACTGGTCTTCTGTGTTACTGTACTGGTCTTCTGTGTTACTGTACTGGTCTTCTGTGTTACTGTACTGGTCTTCTGTGTTACTGTACTGGTCTTCTGTGTTACTGTACTGGTCTTCTGTGTTACTGTACTGGTCTTCTGTGTTACTGTACTGGTCTTCTGTGTTACTGTACTGGTCTTCTGTGTTACTGTACTGGTCTTCTGTGTTACTGTACTGGTCTTCTGTGTTACTGTACTGGTCTTCTGTGTTACTGTACTGGTCTTCTGTGTTACTGTACTGGTCTTCTGTGTTACTGTACTGGTCTTCTGTGTTACTGTACTGGTCTTCTGTGTTACTGTACTGGTCTTCTGTGTTACTGTACTGGTCTTCTGTGTTACTGTACTGGTCTTCTGTGTTACTGTACTGGTCTTCTGTGTTACTGTACTGGTCTTCTGTGTTACTGTACTGGTCTTCTGTGTTACTGTACTGGTCTTCTGTGTTACTGTACTGGTCTTCTGTGTTACTGTACTGGTCTTCTGTGTTACTGTACTGGTCTTCTGTGTTACTGTACTGGTCTTCTGTGTTACTGTACTGGTCTTCTGTGTTACTGTACTGGTCTTCTGTGTTACTGTACTGGTCTTCTGTGTTACTGTACTGGTCTTCTGTGTTACTGTACTGGTCTTCTGTGTTACTGTACTGGTCTTCTGTGTTACTGTACTGGTCTTCTGTGTTACTGTACTGGTCTTCTGTGTTACTGTACTGGTCTTCTGTGTTACTGTACTGGTCTTCTGTGTTACTGTACTGGTCTTCTGGGTTACTGTACTGGTCTTCTGTGTTACTGTACTGGTCTTCTGTGTTACTGTACTGGTCTTCTGTGTTACTGTACTGGTCTTCTGTGTTACTGTACTGGTCTTCTGTGTTACTGTACTGGTCTTCTGTGTTACTGTACTGGTCTTCTGTGTTACTGTACTGGTCTTCTGTGTTACTGTACTGGTCTTCTGTGTTACTGTACTGGTCTTCTGTGTTACTGTACTGGTCTTCTGTGTTACTGTACTGGTCTTCTGTGTTACTGTACTGGTCTTCTGTGTTACTGTACTGGTCTTCTGTGTTACTGTACTGGTCTTCCGTGTTACTGTACTGGTCTTCTGTGTTACTGTACTGGTCTTCTGTGTTACTGTACTGGTCTTCTGGGTTACTGTACTGGTCTTCTGGGTTGCTGTACTGGTCTGCTGTGTTACTGTACTGGTCTTCTGTGTTACTGTACTGGTCTTCTGTGTTACTGCACTGGTCTTCTGTGTTACTGTACTGGTCTTCTGTGTTACTGTACTGGTCTTCTGTGTTACTGTACTGGTCTTCTGTGTTACTGTACTGGTCTTCTGTGTTACTGTACTGGTCTTCTGTGTTACTGTACTGGTCTTCTGTGTTACTGTACTGGTCTTCTGTGTTACTGTACTGGTCTTCTGTGTTACTGTACTGGTCTTCTGTGTTACTGTACTGGTCTTCTGTGTTACTGTACTGGTCTTCTGTGTTACTGTACTGGTCTTCTGTGTTACTGTACTGGTCTTCTGTGTTACTGTACTGGTCTTCTGTGTTACTGTACTGGTCTTCTGTGTTACTGTACTGGTCTTCTGTGTTACTGTACTGGTCTTCTGTGTTACTGTACTGGTCTTCTGTGTTACTGTACTGGTCTTCTGTGTTACTGTACTGGTCTTCTGTGTTACTGTACTGGTCTTCTGTGTTACTGTACTGGTCTTCTGTGTTACTGTACTGGTCTTCTGTGTTACTGTACTGGTCTTCTGTGTTACTGTACTGGTCTTCTGTGTTACTGTACTGGTCTTCTGTGTTACTGTACTGGTCTTCTGTGTTACTGTACTGGTCTTCTGTGTTACTGTACTGGTCTTCTGTGTTACTGTACTGGTCTTCTGTGTTACTGTACTGGTCTTCTGTGTTACTGTACTGGTCTTCTGTGTTACTGTACTGGTCTTCTGTGTTACTGTACTGGTCTTCTGTGTTACTGTACTGGTCTTCTGTGTTACTGTACTGGTCTTCTGTGTTACTGTACTGGTCTTCTGTGTTACTGTACTGGTCTTCTGTGTTACTGTACTGGTCTTCTGTGTTACTGTACTGGTCTTCTGTGTTACTGTACTGGTCTTCTGTGTTACTGTACTGGTCTTCTGTGTTACTGTACTGGTCTTCTGTGTTACTGTACTGGTCTTCTGTGTTACTGTACTGGTCTTCTGTGTTACTGTACTGGTCTTCTGTGTTACTGTACTGGTCTTCTGTGTTACTGTACTGGTCTTCTGTGTTACTGTACTGGTCTTCTGTGTTACTGTACTGGTCTTCTGTGTTACTGTACTGGTCTTCTGTGTTACTGTACTGGTCTTCTGTGTTACTGTACTGGTCTTCTGTGTTACTGTACTGGTCTTCTGTGTTACTGTACTGGTCTTCTGTGTTACTGTACTGGTCTTCTGTGTTACTGTACTGGTCTTCTGTGTTACTGTACTGGTCTTCTGTGTTACTGTACTGGTCTTCTGTGTTACTGTACTGGTCTTCTGTGTTACTGTACTGGTCTTCTGTGTTACTGTACTGGTCTTCTGTGTTACTGTACTGGTCTTCTGTGTTACTGTACTGGTCTTCTGTGTTACTGTACTGGTCTTCTGTGTTACTGTACTGGTCTTCTGTGTTACTGTACTGGTCTTCTGTGTTACTGTACTGGTCTTCTGTGTTACTGCTATGTATATTCTCGGCTCAGCCAATCTGAGAAGTGGTTTTCTGAGCCAGATACATATACAACTTTAAACTTATAGGACTGGATAGCCAAAGCCCATCTTAAGAGTCGGCTATTTGAACCTTTGAAGTTTTCCAGGTACATCAGTGGCTTGTGATCTGTTTCAAGCACAAAGGGTTTTCTGTATAAGTAGTATTTGAACTTACTTATACCCCATACTAATGTATAACTTTTCTTCTCCACAGTGGTGTATCTTTATTCCCTCGGCAGAAGCTTCTTACTGGTGGAAGATATAGGGAAGAGAATCTCATCATAATACTGTAGTAGAACAGCCCCAAAAGAGACAAAAGTCAAGAGACAAAAGACTATTAATATCAGGTAATTTCAGAACAAGGGGGGGTGGAAAATATTCTTTTAATTTGTTCGAAGGTTTCTGCAGCCTCTTCAGAACAAAGAAGAGGTTCCGTTACATTTTTTTAAATAGTCTGTGAGAGTGGAAGTCAGACCTCTTAAATTAGGTACAAAAATTCTATAGAAACTTCTTAGCAAAATTTTTGTAGCTGGGAAAGTGCTTTCTAGAACCGTTTTAGTCTTGTTAGGAAGAAGTGGTACATTATTATCAGAAATAATAAACCCGAGAAATTGAACCTTGAAATAGCCAAGAAAACATTTCTGTGGTTTAACTGTAAGGCCATGAGCTGTTTTAAAATAAGCGACAGTGTAGTAAGATAATCTTCCCGAACCTGGGTCATGTTATAAATATTATCGAAATATTTTGAAACATTCTTGAGGTCAGAAAGGACTATTCTCATAAGCCGGATATACGTGGCACACGCGGTGACCAAGCCGAAAGACATTGTGCGATATTGCATTAGTCTTCTATGAGTAGGGAAAGTGGTATATGGTTCAGAGTCTGGGTGTAACGACACTTGATGGTACGCTTGTGAGATGTCTAATTCAGAGAAGAATTTACAGTCATGAAATTTATACAAGTCATAATCGATTACTAACATGGGCTCCGCGTCCCATTTAGTGGCAGCATTTAAATAACGAAAATCTTGTGCCAGTCGTTAAGAATTGTCTGGTTTCTTAATCATGACAACTAGTGAACAGAAAGCTGATTTAGAAGGTTCAATGATATTTTACTTCAGGAGTTTGTCAACTTCGTTATTAAATATTTTCCGTAAGTGAACGGAGACAGGATAGAGCTATCCATCACCCATCCTATAGTCTCCCAGCGCACTTTAACACCCACATTATACTCTAAGATAGCAGTCCAGCACCCATCCTATGCTCTCCTAGACCACTCCAACATCCATCCTATACTCTCCTAGATCACTCCAACACCCATCCTATACTCTCCTAGATCACTCCAACACCCATTCTATACTCTCCTAGATCACTCCAACACCCATCCTATACTCTCCTAGATCACTCCAACACCCATCCTATACTCTCCTAGATCACTCCAACACCCATCCTATACTCTCCTAGATCACTCCAACACCCATCCTATACTGTCTTAGATTACTCCAACACCCATCCTATGCTCTCCTAGATCACTCCAACACCCATCCTATACTCTCCTAGATCACTCCAACACCCATGCTATACTCTCCTAGATCACTCCAACGCCCATCCTATACTGTCTTAGATCACTCCAACGCCCATCCTATACTCTCCTAGATCACTCCAACACCCATCCTATACTCTCCTAGATCACTCCAACACCCATCCTATACTCTCCTAGATCACTCCAACACCAATCCTATACTCTCCTAGATCACTCCAACACCCATCCTATACTCTCCTAGATCACTCCAACACCCATCCTATGCTCTCCTAGATCACTCCAACACCCATCCTATACTCTCCTAGATCATTCCAACACCCGTGCTATACTCTCCTAGATCACTCCAACGCCCATCCTATACTGTCCTAGATCACTCCAACACCCATCCTATACTCTCCCAGATCACTCCAACACCCATCCTATACTCTCCTAGATCACTCCAACACCCATCCTATACTCTCCTAGATCACTCCAACACCCATCCTATACTCTTCTAGATCACTCCAACACCCATCCTATACTCTCGTAGATCACTCCAACACCCATCCTATACTCTCCTAGATCACTCCAACACCCATCCTATACTCTCCTAGATCACTCCAACACCCATCCTATACTCTCCTAGATCACTCCAACACCCATCCTATACTCTCCTAGATCACTCCAACACCCATCCTATACTCTCCCAGATCGCTCCAACACCCATCCTATACTCTCCTAGATCACTCCAACACCCATCCTATACTCTTCTAGATCACTCCAACACCCATCCTATACTCTCCTAGATCACTCCAACACCCATCCTATACTTTCCTAGATCACTCCAACACCCATCCTATACTCTCCTAGATCACTCCAACACCCATCCTATACTCTTCTAGATCACTCCAACACCCATCCTATACTCTCCTAGATCACTCCAACACCCATCCTATACTTTCCTAGATCACTCCAACACCCATCCTATACTCTCCTAGATCACTCCAACACCTATCCTATTCTCTCCCTTAGCACTCCAACACTCATTATATATACTCCAAAGGAACTCAACACCCATCTTGTACTGTCCCTGAACATTAGAAAACCCATCCTATAATCTACTTAAAGACTCCAATACTCATCCTACAATCTACCTAAACGCTCCAACACTCATCCTATAATCTACCTAAACACTCTGACAATCATCCTATAATCTACCTAAACACTTCAACACTCATCCTATAATCTACCTAAACCTCCAACAATCATCCTATAATCTACCTAAACACTAACAATCATCCTATAATCTACCTAAACACTCTAACAATCATCCTATAATCTACCTAAACCTCCAACAATTATCCTATAATCTATCTAAACACTCTAACAACCATCCTATAATGTACCTAAACACTAACAGTCATCCTATAATCTACCTAAAAACTCCAACACTTATCTTATAATCTTATAATGCTACCAGTGATGTGTTTACCACTGTAGGTTATTGTCACTGTCAGCACCGCTGAGAGCACTGTACTATCCCTGATAGTGTTCCTCGATGATTGTTCACCATCTTCATCGCTGACAGCTCTATAACCCCACTCGGCAGATCATCAGATGCAGTATTCTCCACCTGACCTCAACATTCTGAACCTGACTATAAATACTCACGTACCTTCCACACCAGGTAGATCTGTTTGTGATTGAACATTCTCTGCTCGTCTGTTGGTGTGAGCAGACGTGCGCCTGCTGCCCTCTCTCGGCGATTGGTAGACTCTGTTTTTTTCCAATATGGCGCAGAGTGTAAGGAGGAGGGTAAATACCGTGGGCATCCAGCTGGTTCGAGGGGCGATTTCGCCGCAAGCTGCTTCTGGGCTGTTGCCATTAAATCCGGGATACGTATGGTATACAGGATGAAGAATTGTATGGTGTATCACTTAATGGTGCATACAGGGTGTTTGTTAAGTTGTTGAACACCGGCGTCTATGAGAGGCTGGTAGAGAAATACCAGGATGTGCCAGTGGACGTCAATTCTATGGTGAGTGTCCGCCTTCATGACGTCTTCAGGCATTATACATGGGTTAGAGTGCGAAATGTGCCGTTTAGGTACATGGTGGCATTGTGAGGAAGGTGTCAAAGCGCAGGGAGAAGAAACCACCGCTGGCCTAAGGTGTATGACAGTTAACATTAATGGTTTGTGTCAGGATGTAAAGCGTACATGGTTTGCAAGTTTCTTGTGCCGGCATAGAGTGGAAGTTGTATTTGTGCAAGAGCACAATATCAAGGTGGGGCGTGTATTGGAGGTGAATGGATATAGGGCTTTTGTGATGCAGACAGGACGCTTGAAGGGAGGAGTGGGAGTCCTACTCCGGGAGGCGAGCCCATTTGTGGTTAGTAGAAGTGAAGGGGGGGTGAGGGGCGTATTATCAGAGTGGATGGATGGTGGATGGGCGAGCGAGTGGCGTTAGTGTATGTGTACGCACCCGCGGAGAGTGATGCACGTCTGAAAGCGGATTTTGTGAGGGATGAGCTCGTTTATTATTTTCGTTCTTTACCACCTGTTGCTATTGTGGGAGGGGATTGGAATTGTGTTATTCGCAGGGCAGACGTTGAGCCGCGTGGGGCAGGGCATTTTTCAACTATCCTAGGTGATTTAAGAAATCGTAATGACACGATTGCAAACAAACCATACCCCCGGCCGGGATTGAACTCCAGCCCGTCGCGTTAGCCACTAGACCAGCTAGCCACAATAAGATTCATCCAACTAGGTATATTTCTACACCATTGGAAGGTTAGCACAGGCACCTCTGTGACCACAAATGCAAGTTTTTACAGACGAATCTCCAGCTAGCCTTCCTATGGTGTAGAAATATACCTAGTTGGATGAATCTTATTGTGGCTAGCTGGTCTAGTAGCTAACGCGACGGGCTGGAGTTTTGAGACTCTATGACCGTGGGTTCAATCCCGGCCGGGGGTATGGTTTATCCTAGGTGATCTTCTGAGAGATGTGTGTCTACGTGACGTATTTGGGGGTGGGGCTTGGGAGGTGGAGCACACTTTTGTTAGACATGGATATGCGGCGAGGCTAGATCGGGTGTACATCACAAAGCGGGTAAGGGTGGAGTCCTTGCGTACGGTGGAGGTGGAATATTCTGATCATAGGGCGGTTGTGGTAGACCTGGGGTGGGATGGGCTGGCCAGGAGGTGTAAGAGTTATTGGAAACTAAATACGAGGATCCTGGGTGATGAGGAGGGGCAGGGAGGATTTGAGACGTTGTGGGCAGAGCTCAGTGAGGAAAGGCGGGGTATAGAGGATTTACTGGGGTGGTGGGATGGGGTGGCTAAGGCACGAATACGTAAGTTTTATGTGAGGGAGGGGAAACGCATAATGCAACAATCATATGGGCTCCCTCAGTACCTAGAGGGTAGGTTGAGGGATTGCTATGAAAGAGGTGGACACGGGGGAGTATATCCTGTGGAGGAGATAGAAACGTTGAAGGGAAGGATTTGTGAGCTGCAAAATGAACGGTTTAATGCGGTGCGTGTGACTGAGGGGATGAGTGGTTATGCGGATGCATTGGTATGAGCAGTATTTGGGAAGTAGTGCAGTGGGAGGTGCAGCATTGCATAGCGTCTGCGAGCTAGTGCCATGTTCATTGGGGCGTAGTGATCGAGTAGCGCTGGGTGGGGAGATAGATGAGGGCGAGGTTTGGCGGGCATTAGTGAGTATGCGCACGGGAAAGGCTCTGGGGATTGATGGATTACCCTGTGAATTTTACCTGCAGAATTGGAAGTTAATGCGTGGATTCCTGGTGGAGTTAATGAATATCATGAAGGGGAAGGGGGTGTTGGGGGAGCTGCAAGCCACAGCAGTGGTTATTCTGGTCCCAGAGGGAGAGGTCCAGAATACCCTAAAGGATTATCGGGCGATATCTTTACTTTGTGTAGATTATAAATTGCTTGCTAAAATACTGGGAAATCGCCTGAAATGTGTCGTGGGGCGTGTCGTATCTGGAGGGCAATATGGGTTGCCTGGCAGATCTATGGTCGAGGGCCACGGACGTCTTAACGGGGCAAGGAATTACGAGAATCTTAAAGCAGGTGTTTAGGTTTATATGGGGTTCTGGGTGTGATTGGCTGAGGAGGGAGGTGGTACTGCTGTCGGTACGTCAGGGGGGGTTAGGGTTATTGGATCTACGGCGTTGGGTAAAATGTGTTTACTTACGAAGGGAGTATGTACGAGTCGGGTGTGGGGGGGGGTTAAAGCTTCTGTATGAGGGAGTGCAGAGGTGGTATGTGGGTGCAGAATTGAGGGAATGTGAGGAGGTGCTGCGTACCCTCATGTTCCTACGGGAGCCTGGCAAGATCCGCATAGGGGTTCTGGCGAGAGTAATTGGGAGCCGGGTGGTGGTGCCGGTGGAGGGAATATACCCCATGTATAAATGGGGAGATATTTGGTGTCGTTTTCGTAAGTTGAAGCTCAGACCTCGGGTGCGGGAGGTTATGTTCCATTTCCTGCATGGCATTTTGCCATCAGGAGCGGTCCTGCGGGCGAGGCGAATAGTAGAGGAGAGTGGGTGTGGAGTGTGTGGTGAAGAGGATACGGCATATCATGCGGTGTATTTTTGCGAATGTTTGGGGAATGTTAGGGATTGGATGAGTAAGATAGTGGGGCTAGTGGGAGGGGGGGCATACCAGTGCTGAGAGCGCTCGTTTTGGATGTGGGAGGGGTGCCAGAGAGTACACAACGAGCATTGGCATATTTAATGGTAGATTTTGTGTTCGTGTCGTGGGGTATGCGTGGGAATGGGGATTGGGTTGCGAGGAAACGGGTAATGGCAGCTACTTTTTATAGGACGGTTTGCAGGAATAGGGAAATATATGATTCGCGGTGGGAGGGAGCCTTCCCCGCAGGTTATCACGGTTTAACTATTGGGATCTTACTAGTTTTGTAGTGGGGGGTGGGTTGTCATGGCTGGGGCACGGATTGAGAATGTCATCCGGGGTTCCAATGGTGTGAGTGTGTGTGTGAGTGTGTGTGTGTGTGTGTGTGTGTGTGTGTGTGTGTGTGTGTGTGTGTGTGTGTGTGGTGTGGTGTGGTGTGGGTGTATGGCTTAGATGTAAACGAGGGAAGGTTCAGTGTGGTTAGTAGGTGTTAGGATGTACGTGTGATGACAGCTGGATTAAGCGTGTGATCCAGTTTGGTAGTGGGGATTTTAGGTTTATACTTTTGCGTACGTGTCCCACGGGATGATGACTGCATTACTCTCTGTCTATATAACGCCTTGCTATGCTTGGTCACTTACCAACACACCTATGTAAGAGGGTTGTGGTATATATTATTTTTTGGAGGTATTGTACGCATGTATGCTGTAAGAATGCTTGGGTGTGGTTTGTTGTGATTGTGATACTGTTGCGATGTGACAGGCTTATATGCTCATGTAAAGCTAGGAGAATGAGTGACAGGGTAATGTATACTGACGAGAGACAGTGGGTGGTTGCCCAAATGAGGGGGAAGAGGGGGGAAATAAGGAGTGTTGAAGTGGCCGACTTTGCAACTTGATAGTGTTTCTTGTATACACCTTTGTTTTGTACAATGACCTTTGTGCAGTGAATAGGTTGTGATAGGGTAGTTTATTTACGTGTTCGCATTAGGTTACAGAAGCCTGTGCTGTGATACTGAATTTTGTTGATAGCATATCTAATCTTATATGATATATCAATTGTATGTGTACAACGACATGTTAATTCAGTAACTGGCCAGTGTGTTTGGCGGTGGAATGTGCAGCTCCGGCGGATATAGATACTTCTGTATGATTTAACCCCAGGATAGGGGTAGGTATTAGGAATGTGTTTTTTTTGTTACATTAATATATATATGTGCGATGTCTTCTTTACTTAACTCTACACGAGTACTGTTGTTTTGGTCCGCTGCACGTCACACTTATGTTGAAGTGAGACATGATAATGTTAATCAGAAAGTTGTTATTCCAGGTCTAAAAAAAGAAAGTCATCATCAGGCCTGTTGTAATATATTAAAAAACAGCCATCAAACCTTGTAAAAAAATAAACGAGGAAACAGAGAGGCAAAGTGACTTAAGAAATCGTAATGACACGATTGCAAATAAACCATACCCCCGGCCGGGATTGAACCCGCGGTCATAGAGTCTCAAAACTCCAGCCCGTCGCGCTAACCACTAGACCAGCTAGCCACAATAAGATTCATCCAACTAGGTATATTTCTACACCATAGGAAGGTTAGCACAGGCACCTCTGTGACCACAAATGCAAGTTTTTACAGACGAATCTCCAGCTAGCGTGGCCGTGACGAACTCTAGCTCAAGTCCCTTCACTGCCGTCAACATGACTTAAGAAATCGTAATGACACGATTGCAAATAAACCATACCCCCGGCCGGGATTGAACCCGCGGTCATAGAGTCTCAAAACTCCAGCCCGTCGCGCTAACCACTAGACCAGCTAGCCACAATAAGATTCATCCAACTAGGTATATTTCTACACCATAGGAAGGTTAGCACAGGCACCTCTGTGACCACAAATGCAAGTTTTTACAGACGAATCTCCAGCTAGCGTGGCCGTGACGAACTCTAGCTCAAGTCCCTTCACTGCCGTCAACATGACTTAAGAAATCGTAATGACACGATTGCAAATAAACCATACCCCCGGCCGTGATTGAAACCGCGGGTTCAATCCCGGCCGGGGCAAGATGAACACAAGATGAACACAAGATGAACACAAGATGGACACAAGATGAACACAAGATGAACACAAGATGAACACAAGATGAACATAAGATGAACACAAGATGAACACAAGATGAACACAAGATGAACACAAGATAAACACAAGATAAACACAAGATGAACACAAGATGAACACAAGATGAACACAAGATAAACACAAGATAAACACAAGATGAACACAAGATGAACACAAGATGAACACAAGATAAACACAAGATAAACACAAGATAAACACAAGATGAACACAAGATAAACACAAGATAAACACAAGATGAACACAAGATAAACACAAGATAAACACAAGATGAACACAAGATGAACACAAGATGAACACAAGATGAACACAAGATAAACACAAGATAAACACAAGATAAACACAAGATGAACACAAGATGAACACAAGATGAACACAAGATGAACACAAGATGAACACAAGATGAACACAAGATAAACACAAGATAAACACAAGATGAACACAAGATGAACACAAGATAAACACAAGATGAACACAAGATGAACACAAGATGAACACAAGATGAACACAAGATAAACACAAGATGAACACAAGATAAACACAAGATAAACACAAGATGAACACAAGATGAACACAAGATGAACACAAGATAAACACAAGATAAACACAAGATGGACACAAGATGAACACAAGATGAACACAAGATGAACACAAGATAAACACAAGATGAACACAAGATAAACACAAGATGAACACAAGATGAACACAAGATGAACACAAGATGAACACAAGATGAACACAAGATGAACACAAGATAAACACAAGATAAACACAAGATGGACACAAGATGAACACAAGATGAACACAAGATGAACACAAGATAAACACAAGATGAACACAAGATGAACACAAGATGAACACAAGATGAACACAAGATGAACACAAGATGAACACAAGATGAACACAAGATGAACACAAGATAAACACAAGATGAACACAAGATGAACACAAGATGAACACAAGATGAACACAAGATGAACACAAGATGAACACAAAATAAACACAAGATGAACACAAGATGAACACAAGATGAACACAAGATGAACACAAGATGAACACAAGATGAACACAAGATAAACACAAGATTAACACAAGATGAACACAAGATGAACACAAGATGAACACAAGATGAACACAAGATAAACACAAGATGAACACAAGATGAACACAAGATGAACACAAGATGAACACAAGATGAACACAAGATGAACACAAGATGAACACAAAATAAACACAAGATGAACACAAGATGAACACAAGATGAACACAAGATGAACACAAGATGAACACAAGATGAACACAAGATAAACACAAGATGAACACAAGATGAACACAAGATGAACACAAGATAAACACAAGATGAACACAAGATGAACACAAGATGAACACAAGATGAACACAAGATGAACACAAGATGAACACAAGATGAACACAAGATAAACACAAGATAAACACAAGATGAACACAAGATGAACACAAGATGAACACAAGATGAACACAAGATGAACACAAGATGAACACAAGATGAACACAAGATGAACACAAGATGAACACAAGATGAACACAAGATGAACACAAGATGAACACAAGATGAACACAAGATGAACACAAGATGAACACAAGGTTCCTTCAGTTATTGGTTGCCATAAATCTCAATTTTCCATTTTTCCTTATTAAACAATTAAATTCATTTATATTTAATAATTAAATGTTTCTTCTGATTAACTTCAAAATGTTAATGATGATATATTAAGATGAATAATGATGATAACTTGTAAGTGTAGACTTAGTAAGTGTCAGTAAGATGAGTGAGGATGATAACTTGTAAGTTTAGACTTAGTAAGTGTATGTAAGATGAGTGAGGATGATAACTTGTAAGTTTAGACTTAGTAAGTGTCAGTAAGATGAGTGAGGATGATAACTTGTAAGTTTAGACTTAGTAAGTGTCAGTAAGATGAGTGAGGATGATAACTTGTAAGTTTAGACTTAGTAAGTGTCAGTAAGATGAGTGAGGATGATAACTTGTAAGTTTAGACTTAGTAAGTGTCAGTAAGATGAGTGAGGATGATAACTTGTAAGTGTAGACTTAGTAAGTGTCAGTAAGATGAGTGAGGATGATAACTTGTAAGTTTAGACTTAGTAAGTGTCAGTAAGATGAGTGAGGATGATAACTTGTAAGTTTAGACTTAGTAAGTGTCAGTAAGATGAGTGAGGATGATAACTTGTAAGTTTAGACTTAGTAAGTGTCAGTAAGATGAGTGAGGATGATAACTTGTAAGTTTAGACTTAGTAAGTGTCAGTAAGATGAATGAGGATGATAACTTGTAAGTTTAGACTTAGTAAGTGTCAGTAAGATGAGTGAGGATGATAACTTGTAAGTGTAGACTTAGTAAGTGTCAGTAAGATGAGTGAGGATGATAACTTGTAAGTGTAGACTTAGTAAGTGTCAGTAAGATGAGTGAGGATGATAACTTGTAAGTGTAGACTTAGTAAGTGTCAGTAAGATGAGTGAGGATGATAACTTGTAAGTTTAGACTTAGTAAGTGTCAGTAAGATGAGTGAGGATGATAACTTGTAAGTTTAGACTTAGTAAGTGTCAGTAAGATGAGTGAGGATGATAACTTGTAAGTGTAGACTTAGTAAGTGTCAGTAAGATGAGTGAGGATGATAACTTGTAAGTTTAGACTTAGTAAGTGTCAGTAAGATGAGTGAGGATGATAACTTGTAAGTTTAGACTTAGTAAGTGTCAGTAAGATGAGTGAGGATGATAACTTGTAAGTTTAGACTTAGTAAGTGTCAGTAAGATGAGTGAGGATGATAACTTGTAAGTTTAGACTTAGTAAGTGTCAGTAAGATGAGTGAGGATGATAACTTGTAAGTTTAGACTTAGTAAGTGTCAGTAAGATGAGTGAGGATGATAACTTGTAAGTTTAGACTTAAGATGAATAATGATGATCTTGTAAGTACTTAGTAATGTCAGTAAGAGAATAATGATGATAACTTGTAAGTTTAGACTTAGTAAGTGTCAGTAAGATGAATAATGATGATAACTTGTAAGTTTAGACTTAGTAAGTGTCAGTAAGATGAATAATGATGATAACTTGTAAGTAGACTTAGTAAGTGTCAGTAAGATGAATAATGATGATAACTTGTAAGTTTAGACTTAGTAAGTGTCAGTAAGATGAATAATGATGATAACTTGTAAGTTTAGAAGTAATGAGTGAGAATAATGATGATAACTTGTAAGTTTAGACTTAGTAAGTGTCAGTAAGATGAATAATGATGATAACTTGTAATAGACTTAGTAAGTTCAGTAAGATGAATAATATGTAAGTGTCTTGTAAGTTTAGACTTAGTAAGTGTCAGTAAGATGAATAATGATGATAACTTGTAAGTTTAGACTTAGTAAGTGTCAGTAAGATGAATAATGATGATAACTTGTAAGTTTAGACTTAGTAAGTGTCAGTAAGATGAATAATGATGATAACTTGTAAGTTTAGACTTAGTAAGTGTCAGTAAGATGAATAATGATGATAACTTGTAAGTTTAGACTTAGTAAGTGTCAGTAAGATGAATAATGATGATAACTTGTAAGTTTAGACTTAGTAAGTGTCAGTAGGATGAATAATGATGATAACTTGTAAGTTTAGACTTAGTAAGTGTCAGTAGGATGAATAATGATGATAACTTGTAAGTTTAGACTTAGTAAGTGTCAGTAGGATGAATAATGATGATAACTTGTAAGTTTAGACTTAGTAAGTGTCAGTAAGATGAATAATGATGATAACTTGTAAGTTTAGACTTAGTAAGTGTCAGTAAGATGAATAATGATGATAACTTGTAAGTTTAGACTTAGTAAGTGTCAGTAAGATGAATAATGATGATAACTTGTAAGTTTAGACTTAGTAAGTGTCAGTAAGATGAGTAATGATGATAACTTGTAAGTTTAGACTTAGTAAGTGTCAGTAAGATGAGTGAGGATGATAACTTGTAAGTTTAGACTTAGTAAGTGTCAGTAAGATGAATAATGATGATAACTTGTAAGTTTAGACTTAGTAAGTGTCAGTAAGATGAATAATGATGATAACTTGTAAGTTTAGACTTAGTAAGTGTCAGTAAGATGAGTGAGGATGATAACTTGTAAGTTTAGACTTAGTAAGTGTCAGTAAGATGAATAATGATGATAACTTGTAAGTTTAGACTTAGTAAGTGTCAGTAAGATGAATAATGATGATAACTTGTAAGTTTAGACTTAGTAAGTGTCAGTAAGATGAATAATGATGATAACTTGTAAGTTTAGACTTAGTAAGTGTCAGTAAGATGAGTGAGGATGACTTGTAAGTTTAGACTTAGTAAGTGTCAGTAAGATGAGTGAGGATGACTTGTAAGTTTAGACTTAGTAAGTGTCAGTAAGATGAATATTGATGATAACTTGTAAGTTTAGACTTAGTAAGTGTCAGTAAGATGAATATTGATGATAACTTGTAAGTTTAGACTTAGTAAGTGTCAGTAAGATGAATAATGATGATAACTTGTAAGTTTAGACTTAGTAAGTGTCAGTAAGATGAATAATGATGATAACTTGTAAGTTTAGACTTAGTAAGTGTCAGTAAGATGAATAATGATGATAACTTGTAAGTTTAGACTTAGTAAGTGTCAGTAAGATGAATAATGATGATAACTTGTAAGTTTAGACTTAGTAAGTGTCAGTAAGATGAATGATGATGATAACTTGTAAGTTTAGACTTAGTAAGTGTCTGTAAGATGAGTGAGGATGATAACTTGTAAGTTTAGACTTAGTAAGTGTCAGTAAGGATGAATGATGATGATAACTTGTAAGTTTAGACTTAGTAAGTGTCAGTAAGATGAATGATGATGAGAACTTGTAAGTTTAGACTTAGTAAGTGTCAGTAAGATGAATAAGGATGATAACTTGTAAGTTTAGACTTAGTAAGTGTCAGTAAGATGAATAATGATGATAACTTGTAAGTTTAGACTTAGTAAGTGTCAGTAAGATGAATGATGATGATAACTTGTAAGTTTAGACTTAGTAAGTGTCAGTAAGATGAGTAATGATGATAACTTGTAAGTTTAGACTTAGTAAGTGTCAGTAAGATGAGTAAGGATGATAACTTGTAAGTTTAGACTTAGTAAGTGTCAGTAAGATGAGTGATGATGATAACTTGTAAGTTTAGACTTAGTAAGTGTCAGTAAGATGAATAAGGATGATAACTTGTAAGTTTAGACTTAGTAAGTGTCAGTAAGATGACTCATTATGATAACTTGTAAGTTTAGACTTAGTAAGTGTCAGTAAGATGAATAATGATGATAACTTGTAAGTTTAGACTTAGTAAGTGTCAGTAAGATGAATAATGATGATAACTTGTAAGTTTAGACTTAGTAAGTGTCAGTAAGATGAATAATGATGATAACTTGTAAGTTTAGACTTAGTAAGTGTCAGTAAGATGAATAATGATGATAACTTGTAAGTTTAGACTTAGTAAGTGTCAGTAAGATGAATAATGATGATAACTTGTAAGTTTAGACTTAGTAAGTGTCAGTAAGATGAATAAGGATGATAACTTGTAAGTTTAGACTTAGTAAGTGTCAGTAAGATGAATAAGGATGATAACTTGTAAGTTTAGACTTAGTAAGTGTCAGTAAGATGAATGATGATGATAACTTGTAAGTTTAGACTTAGTAAGTGTCAGTAAGATGAGTAATGATGATAACTTGTAAGTTTAGACTTAGTAAGTGTCAGTAAGATGAATGATGATGATAACTTGTAAGTTTAGACTTAGTAAGTGTCTGTAAGATGAATAATGATGATAACTTGTAAGTTTAGACTTAGTAAGTGTCAGTAATATGAATAATGATGATAACTTGTAATGATAAGTGTCAGTAAGATGAATAATGATGATAACTTGTAAGTTTAGACTTAGTAAGTGTCAGTAAGATGAATAATGATGATAACTTGTAAGTTTAGACTTAGTAAGTGTCAGTAAGATGAATAATGATGATAACTTGTAAGTTTAGACTTAGTAAGTGTCAGTAAGATGAATGATGATGATAACTTGTAAGTTTAGACTTAGTAAGTGTCAGTAAGATGAATGATGATGATAACTTGTAAGTTTAGACTTAGTAAGTGTCAGTAAGATGAATAATGATGATAACTTGTAAGTTTAGACTTAGTAAGTGTCAGTAAGATGAATAATGATGATAACTTGTAAGTTTAGACTTAGTAAGTGTCAGTAAGATGAATAATGATGATAACTTGTAAGTTTAGACTTAGTAAGTGTCAGTAAGATGAATAATGATGATAACTTGTAAGTTTAGACTTAGTAAGTGTCAGTAAGATGAATAATGATGATAACTTGTAAGTTTAGACTTAGTAAGTGTCAGTAAGATGAATAATGATGATAACTTGTAAGTTTAGACTTAGTAAGTGTCAGTAAGATGAATAATGATGATAACTTGTAAGTTTAGACTTAGTAAGTGTCAGTAAGATGAATAATGATGATAACTTGTAAGTTTAGACTTAGTAAGTGTCAGTAAGATGAATAATGATGATAACTTGTAAGTTTAGACTTAGTAAGTGTCAGTAAGATGAACAATGATGATAACTTGTAAGTTTAGACTTAGTAAGTGTCAGTAAGATGAATAATGATGATAACTTGTAAGTTTAGACTTAGTAAGTGTCAGTAAGATGAATAATGATGATAACTTGTAAGTTTAGACTTAGTAAGTGCAGAAATTGTTAAGAATCTTGGAATCGACGGATTTAGATCATTTGCTGGAGAATGACTTTTCTGATCGGCTTTAAACTTTCATTCTTGGTTAAATTTTCGTCGTTGATTAAACTCTCAACGTTAGTTAAACTTTCACCGTTGGTTAACTTATTAACCCATTAGTCAAACTTTCACCGTTGGCTAAACTTTCACCGTTAGTTAAACTTTCACCGTTGGTTAAACTTTCACCGTTAGTTAAACTTTCACCGTTAGTTAAACTTTCACCGTTGGCTAAACTTTCACCGTTAGTCAAACTTTCACCGTTGGTTAACTTATTAACCCATTAGTGAAACTTTCACCGTTGGCTAAACTTTCACCATTAGTTAAACTTTCACCTTTGATTAAACTTTCACCGTTGGTATACTATATAAAAGAAAGTTTAGTGTTCACTTTGAGTTGTGAAAATTTAACTTAACCACTTTTATTAAATAAACTGTTTCTTATTATAATAACTAAAAAATGCTTCAGGCGCTAGTCTTCAAACCCTAAGCGCTGGTGTATCTTAACGGCAAGTATTTTTGTACTGATTTTCACTGCGGGTGACAATTTACCTAATTTTAAAACAATTT
Source organism: Cherax quadricarinatus (assembly GCF_038502225.1). NCBI lineage: Eukaryota > Metazoa > Arthropoda > Malacostraca > Decapoda > Parastacidae > Cherax > Cherax quadricarinatus. Next base: position 24,876 of record NW_027196782.1, read on the forward strand.
ATAATTGGATTGTTTTAAAAAGTTTAAACGACATATTTTTTCTTGTAAGATTGCAGAAAAATTGCAAAAAGAAATCACGTTTTTTAGGGCGTTTTAAAACTGAATAAGATAGGCTTTCTTACTGTCAGAATACACGTCTCTGAGATAAAAAGATCAGAATACAGGTCTCTGAGATAAAAAGATCAGAATACAGGTCTCTGAGATAAAAAGATCAGAATACAGGTCTCTGAGATAAAAACATCAGAATACAGGTCTCTGAGATAAAAAGATCAGAATACAGGTCTCTGAGATAAAAAGATCAGAATACAGGTCTCTGAGATAAAAAGATCAGAATACAGGACTCTGAGATAAAAACATCAGAATACAGGTCTCTGAGATAAAAACAAGATCAGAATAAAAACATCAGGTCTCTGAGATCAGAAAAAGATCAGAATACAGGTCAATGAGATAGAAAAGATCAGAATACAGGTCTCTGAGATAAAAACATCAGAATACAGGTCTCTGAGATCAGAAAAAGATCAGAATACAGGTCTCTGAGATAAAAAGATCAGAATACAGGTCCCAGACATAAAAAGATCAGAATACAGGTCTCTGAGATAAAAACATCAGAATACAGGTCTCTGAGATAAAAAGATCAGAATACAGGTCTCTGAGATAAAAACATCAGAATACAGGTCTCTGAGATAAAAACAGAACACATCAGAATACAGGTCTCTGAGATAAAAACATCAGAATACAGGTCTCTGAGATAAAAAAAAACATCAGAATATAGGTCTCTGAGATAAAAACATCAGAATACAGGTCTCTGAGATAAAAACATCAGAATACAGGTCTCTGAGATAAAAAGGTCTCTGAGATAAAAAGTTCAGAACACAGGTCTCTGAGATAAAAATCAGAATACAGGTCTCTGAGATAAAAAGATCAGAATACAGGTCTCTGAGATAAAAACATCAGAATACAGATCTCTGAGATAAAAACATCAGAATACAGGTCTCTGAGATAAAAACATCAGAATGAGATAAAAAGATAGGTCTCTGAGATAAAAACATCAGAATATCAGAACACAGGTCTCTGAGATAAAAACATCAGAATATAGGTCTCTGAGATAAAAACATCAGAATACAGGTCTCTGAGATAAAAACATCAGAATACAGGTCTCTGAGATAAAAACATCAGAATACAGGTCTCTGAGATAAAAACATCAGAATACAGGTCTCTGAGATAAAAACATCAGAATACAGGTCTCTGAGATAAAAACGTCAGAATACAGGTCTCTGAGATAAAAACATCAGAATACAGGTCTCTGAGATTAAAACATCAGAATACAGGTCTGAGATAAAAAGGTCAGAATACAGGTCTCTGAGATAAAAACATCAGAATACAGGTCTCTGAGATAAAAACATCAGAATACAGGTCTCTGAGATAAAAACATCAGAATACAGGTCTCTGAGATAAAAAGATCAGAATACAGGTCTCTGAGATAAAAACATCAGAATAGAGGTCTCTGAGATAAAAACATCAGAATACAGGTCTCTCTGAGATAAAAACATCAGAATACAGGTCTCTCTGAGATAAAAACATCAGAATACAGGTCTCTCTGAGATAAAAACATCAGAATACAGGTCTCTCTGAGACAAAAACATCAGAATACAGGTCTCTCTGAGATAAAAACATCAGAATCCAGGTCTCTCTGAGATAAAAACATCAGAATACAGGTCTCTGAGATAAAAACATCAGAATACAGGTCTCTCTGAGATAAAAACATCAGAATCCAGGTCTCTCTGCGATAAAAACATCAAAATACAGGTCTCTGAGATAAAAACATCAGAATACAGGTCTCTGAGATAAAAACATCAGAATACAGGTCTCTGAGATAAAAACATCAGAATACAGGTCTCTGAGATAAAAACATCAGAATATAGGTCTCTGAGATAAAAACATCAGAATACAGGTCTTTGAGATAAAAACATCAGAATACAGGTCTCTGAGATAAAAAGATCAGAATACAGGTCTCTGAGATAAAAACATCAGAATACAGGTCTCTGAGATAAAAACATCAGAATACAGGTCTCTGAGATAAAAACATCAGAATACAGGTCTCTGAGATAAAAACATCAGAATACAGGTCTTTGAGATAAAAACATCAGAATACAGGTCTCTGAGATAAAAACATCAGAATACAGGTCTCTGAGATAAAAACATCAGAATACAGGTCTTTGAGATAAAAACATCAGAATACAGGTCTCTGAGATAAAAACATCAGAATACAGGTCTCTGAGATAAAAACATCAGAATACAGGTCTTTGAGATAAAAACATCAGAATACAGGTCTCTGAGATAAAAACATCAGAATACAGGTCTCTGAGATAAAAACATCAGAATACAATTCTCTGAGATAAAAACATCAGAATACAGGTCTCTGAGATAAAAACATCAGAATACAGGTCTCTCTGAGATAAAAAGATCAGAATCCAGGTCTCTGAGATAAAAACATCAGAATACAGGTCTCTCTGAGATAAAAACATCAGAATACAGGTCTCTCTGAGATAAAAACATCAGAATACAGGTCTCTCTGAGATAAAAACATCAGAATCCAGGTCTCTCTGAGATAAAAACATCAGAATACAGGTCTCTGAGATAAAAACATCAGAATACAGGTCTCTGAGATAAAAACATCAGAATACAGGTCTCTGAGATAAAAACATCAGAATACAGGTCTCTGAGATAAAAACATCAGAATACAGGTCTCTGAGATAAAAACATCAGAATACAGGTCTCTGAGATAAAAACATCAGAATACAGGTCTCTGAGATAAAAACATCAGAATACAGGTCTCTGAGATAAAAACATCAGAATACAGGTCTCTCTGAGATAAAAACATCAGAATACAGGTCTCTGAGATAAAAACATCAGAATACAGGTCTCTCTGAGATAAAAACATCAGAATCCAGGTCTCTCTGAGATAAAAACATCAGAATACAGGTCTCTGAGATAAAAACATCAGAATACAGGTCTCTCTGAGATAAAAACATCAGAATCCAGGTCTCTGAGATGAAAACATCAGAATACAGGTCTATGAGATAAAAACATCAGAATACAGGTCTCTCTGAGATAAAACATCAGAATACAGGTCTCTCTGAGATAAAAACATCAGAATACAGGTCTCTGAGATAAAAACATCAGAATACAGGTCTCTCTTAGATAAAAACATCAGAATCCAGGTCTCTCTGAGATAAAAACATCAGAATACAGGTCTCTCTGAGATAAAAACATCAGAATACAGGTCTCTCTGAGATAAAAACATCAGAATACAGGTCTCTCTGAGATAAAAACATCAGAATCCAGGTCTCTCTGAGATAAAAACATCAGAATACAGGTCTCTGAGATAAAAACATCAGAATACAGGTCTCTCTGAGATAAAAACATCAGAATCCAGGTCTCTCTGAGATAAAAACATCAGAATACAGGTCTCTGAGATAAAAACATCAGAATACAGGTCTCTCTGAGATAAAAACATCAGAATCCAGGTCTCTCTGAGATAAAAACATCAGAATACAGGTCTCTGAGATAAAAACATCAGAATACAGGTCTCTCTGAGATAAAAACATCAGAATCCAGGTCTCTCTGAGATAAAAACATCAGAATACAGGTCTCTGAGATAAAAAGATCAGAATACAGGTCTCTGAGATAAAAACATCAGAATCCAGGTCTCTGAGATAAAAACATCAGAATACAGGTCTCTGAGATAAAAAGTTCAGAAAACAGGTCTCTGAGATAAAAACATCAGAATACAGGTCTCTGAGATAAAAACATCAGAATACAGGTCTCTGAGATAAAAAGATCAGAACACAGGTCTCTGAGATAAAAATATCAGAACACAGGTCTCTGAGATAAAAACATCAGAACACAGGTCTCTGAGATAAAAACATCAGAATACAGGTCTCTGAGATAAAAAGTTCAGAATACAGGTCTCTGAGATAAAAACATCAGAATACAGGTCTCTGAGATAAAAACATCAGAATACAGGTCTCTGAGATAAAAAGTTCAGAATACAGGTCTCTGAGATAAAAAGATCAGAATACAAGTCTCTCTGAGATAAAAAGATCAGAATACAGGTCTCTCTGAGATAAAAACATCAGAATACAGGTCTCTGATGCATAAAAAGTTCAGAATACAGGTCTCTGAGATAAAAGAATCAGAATACAGGTCTCTGAGATAAAAACATCAGAATACAGGTCTCTCTGAGATAAAAACATCAGAATCCAGGTCTCTCTGAGATAAAAACATCAGAATACAGGTCTCTCTGAGATAAAAACATCAGAATCCAGGTCTCTCTGAGATAAAAACATCAGAATACAGGTCTCTGAGATAAAAACATCAGAATACAGGTCTCTCTGAGATAAAAACATCAGAATCCAGGTCTCTCTGCGATAAAAACATCAAAATACAGGTCTCTGAGATAAAAACATCAGAATACAGGTCTCTGAGATAAAAACATCAGAATACAGGTCTCTGAGATAAAAACATCAGAATACAGGTCTCTGAGATAAAAACATCAGAATACAGGTCTCTGAGATAAAAACATCAGAATACAGGTCTCTGAGATAAAAACATCAGAATACAGGTCTCTGAGATAAAAACATCAGAATGCAGGTCTTTGAGATAAAAACATCAGAATACAGGTCTCTGAGATAAAAAGATCAGAATACAGGTCTCTGAGATAAAAAGATCAGAATACAGGTCTCTGAGATAAAAACATCAGAATACAGGTCTCTGAGATAAAAACATCAGAATACAGGTCTCTGAGATAAAAACATCAGAATACAGGTCTTTGAGATAAAAACATCAGAATACAGGTCTCTGAGATAAAAACATCAGAATACAGGTCTCTGAGATAAAAACATCAGAATACAGGTCTTTGAGATAAAAACATCAGAATACAGGTCTCTGAGATAAAAACATCAGAATACAGGTCTCTGAGATAAAAACATCAGAATACAGGTCTTTGAGATAAAAACATCAGAATACAGGTCTCTGAGATAAAAACATCAGAATACAGGTCTCTGAGATAAAAACATCAGAATACAATTCTCTGAGATAAAAACATCAGAATACAGGTCTCTGAGATAAAAACATCAGAATACAGGTCTCTCTTAGATAAAAACATCAGAATCCAGGTCTCTCTGAGATAAAAACATCAGAATACAGGTCTCTCTGAGATAAAAACATCAGAATACAGGTCTCTCTGAGATAAAAACATCAGAATACAGGTCTCTCTGAGATAAAAACATCAGAATCCAGGTCTCTCTGAGATAAAAACATCAGAATACAGGTCTCTGAGATAAAAACATCAGAATACAGGTCTCTCTGAGATAAAAACATCAGAATCCAGGTCTCTCTGAGATAAAAACATCAGAATACAGGTCTCTGAGATAAAAACATCAGAATACAGGTCTCTCTGAGATAAAAACATCAGAATCCAGGTCTCTCTGAGATAAAAACATCAGAATCCAGGTCTCTCTGAGATAAAAACATCAGAATACAGGTCTCTGAGATAAAAACATCAGAATACAGGTCTCTCTGAGATAAAAACATCAGAATCCAGGTCTCTCTGAGATAAAAACATCAGAATACAGGTCTCTGAGATAAAAACATCAGAATACAGGTCTCTCTGAGATAAAAACATCAGAATCCAGGTCTCTCTGAGATAAAAACATCAGAATACAGGTCTCTGAGATAAAAACATCAGAATACAGGTCTCTCTGAGATAAAAACATCAGAATCCAGGTCTCTCTGAGATAAAAACATCAGAATACAGGTCTCTGAGATAAAAACATCAGAAAACAGGTCTCTCTGAGATAAAAACATCAGAATCCAGGTCTCTCTGAGATAAAAACATCAGAATACAGGTCTCTGAGATAAAAACATCAGAATACAGGTCTCTCTGAGATAAAAACATCAGAATCCAGGTCTCTCTGCGATAAAAACATCAAAATACAGGTCTCTGAGATAAAAACATCAGAATACAGGTCTCTGAGATAAAAACATCAGAATACAGGTCTCTGAGATAAAAACATCAGAATACAGGTCTCTGAGATAAAAACATCAGAATATAGGTCTCTGAGATAAAAACATCAGAATACAGGTCTTTGAGATAAAAACATCAGAATACAGGTCTCTGAGATAAAAACATCAGAATACAGGTCTCTGAGATAAAAACATCAGAATACAGGTCTTTCAGATAAAACATCAGAATATCAGGTCAGGTCTGAGATAAAAGATCAAGAATAAAAACACAGGTCTCTCTGAGATAAAAGATCAGAATACAGGTCTCTGAGATAAAAACATCAGAATACAGGTCTCACAGGTTCTCTGAGATAAAAACATCAGAATACAGGTCTCTGAGATAAAAACTCAGAATAAAAACATCAGAATACAGGTCTTTGAGATAAAAACATCAGAATACAGGTCTCTGAGATAAAAACATCAGAATACAGGTCTCTGAGATAAAAACATCAGAATACAGGTCTTTGAGATAAAAACATCAGAATACAGGTCTCTGAGATAAAAACATCAGAATACAGGTCTCTGAGATAAAAACATCAGAATACAGGTCTTTGAGATAAAAACATCAGAATACAGGTCTCTGAGATAAAAACATCAGAATACAGGTCTCTGAGATAAAAACATCAGAATACAATTCTCTGAGATAAAAACATCAGAATACAGGTCTCTGAGATAAAAACATCAGAATACAGGTCTCTCTTAGATAAAAACATCAGAATCCAGGTCTCTCTGAGATAAAAACATCAGAATACAGGTCTCTCTGAGATAAAAACATCAGAATACAGGTCTCTCTGAGATAAAAACATCAGAATACAGGTCTCTCTGAGATAAAAACATCAGAATCCAGGTCTCTCTGAGATAAAAACATCAGAATACAGGTCTCCGAGATAAAAACATCAGAATACAGGTCTCTCTGAGATAAAAACATCAGAATCCAGGTCTCTCTGAGATAAAAACATCAGAATACAGGTCTCTGAGATAAAAACATCAGAATACAGGTCTCTCTGAGATAAAAACATCAGAATCCAGGTCTCTCTGAGATAAAAACATCAGAATACAGGTCTCTGAGATAAAAACATCAGAATACAGGTCTCTCTGAGATAAAAACATCAGAATCCAGGTCTCTCTGAGATAAAAACATCAGAATACAGGTCTCTGAGATAAAAACATCAGAATACAGGTCTCTCTGAGATAAAAACATCAGAATCCAGGTCTCTCTGAGATAAAAACATCAGAATACAGGTCTCTGAGATAAAAACATCAGAATACAGGTCTCTCTGAGATAAAAACATCAGAATCCAGGTCTCTCTGAGATGAAAACATCAGAATACAGGTCTATGAGATAAAAACATCAGAATACAGGTCTCTGAGATAAAAACATCAGAATACAGGTCTCTGAGATAAAAACATCAGAATACAGGTCTCTGAGATAAAAACATCAGAATACAGGTCTCTCTTAGATAAAAACATCAGAATCCAGGTCTCTCTGAGATAAAAACATCAGAATACAGGTCTCTCTGAGATAAAAACATCAGAATACAGGTCTCTCTGAGATAAAAACATCAGAATACAGGTCTCTCTGAGATAAAAACATCAGAATCCAGGTCTCTCTGAGATAAAAACATCAGAATACAGGTCTCTGAGATAAAAACATCAGAATACAGGTCTCTCTGAGATAAAAACATCAGAATCCAGGTCTCTCTGAGATAAAAACATCAGAATACAGGTCTCTGAGATAAAAACATCAGAATACAGGTCTCTCTGAGATAAAAACATCAGAATCCAGGTCTCTCTGAGATAAAAACATCAGAATACAGGTCTCTGAGATAAAAACATCAGAATACAGGTCTCTCTGAGATAAAAACATCAGAATCCAGGTCTCTCTGAGATGAAAACATCAGAATACAGGTCTATGAGATAAAAACATCAGAATACAGGTCTCTGAGATAAAAACATCAGAATACAGGTCTCTGAGATAAAAACATCAGAATACAGGTCTCTGAGATAAAAACATCAGAATACAGGTCTCTGAGATAAAAACATCAGAATACAGGTCTCTGAGATAAAAACATCAGAATACAGGTCTCTGAGATAAAAAGTTCAGAATACAGGTCTCTGAGATAAAAACATCAGAATACAGGTCTCTCTGAGATAAAAACATCAGAATCCAGGTCTCTCTGAGATAAAAACATCAGAATACAGGTCTCTGAGATAAAAACATCAGAATACAGGTCTCTGAGATAAAAAGATCAGAATACAGGTCTCTGAGATAAAAACATCAGAATACAGGTCTCTGATATAAAAAGTTCAGAATACAGGTCTCTGAGATAAAAGAATCAGAATACAGGTCTCTGAGATAAAAACATCAGAATACAGGTCTCTCTGAGATAAAAACATCAGAATCCAGGTCTCTCTGAGATAAAAACATCAGAATACAGGTCTCTCTGAGATAAAAACATCAGAATCCAGGTCTCTCTGAGATAAAAACATCAGAATACAGGTCTCTGAGATAAAAACATCAGAATACAGGTCTCTCTGAGATAAAAACATCAGAATCCAGGTCTCTCTGCGATAAAAACATCAAAATACAGGTCTCTGAGATAAAAACATCAGAATACAGGTCTCTGAGATAAAAACATCAGAATACAGGTCTCTGAGATAAAAACATCAGAATACAGGTCTCTGAGATAAAAACATCAGAATACAGGTCTCTGAGATAAAAACATCAGAATACAGGTCTCTGAGATAAAAACATCAGAATACAGGTCTCTGAGATAAAAACATCAGAATGCAGGTCTTTGAGATAAAAACATCAGAATACAGGTCTCTGAGATAAAAAGATCAGAATACAGGTCTCTGAGATAAAAAGATCAGAATACAGGTCTCTGAGATAAAAACATCAGAATACAGGTCTCTGAGATAAAAACATCAGAATACAGGTCTCTGAGATAAAAACATCAGAATACAGGTCTTTGAGATAAAAACATCAGAATACAGGTCTCTGAGATAAAAACATCAGAATACAGGTCTCTGAGATAAAAACATCAGAATACAGGTCTTTGAGATAAAAACATCAGAATACAGGTCTCTGAGATAAAAACATCAGAATACAGGTCTCTGAGATAAAAACATCAGAATACAGGTCTTTGAGATAAAAACATCAGAATACAGGTCTCTGAGATAAAAACATCAGAATACAGGTCTCTGAGATAAAAACATCAGAATACAATTCTCTGAGATAAAAACATCAGAATACAGGTCTCTGAGATAAAAACATCAGAATACAGGTCTCTCTTAGATAAAAACATCAGAATCCAGGTCTCTCTGAGATAAAAACATCAGAATACAGGTCTCTCTGAGATAAAAACATCAGAATACAGGTCTCTGAGATAAAAAGATCAGAATACAGGTCTCTGAGATAAAAACATCAGAATACAGGTCTCTGAGATAAAAAGTTCAGAATACAGGTCTCTGAGATAAAAACATCAGAATACAGGTCTCTCTGAGATAAAAACATCAGAATCCAGGTCTCTCTGAGATAAAAACATCGGAATACAGGTCTCTGAGATAAAAACATCAGAATTCAGGTTTCTGAGATAAAAACATCAGAATACAGGTCTCTGAGATAAAAACATCAGAATACAGGTCTCTGAGATAAAAGAATCAGAATACAGGTCTCTGAGATAAAAACATCAGAATACAGGTCTCTGAGATAAAAGAATCAGAATACAGGTCTCTGAGATAAAAACATCAGAATACAGGTCTCTGAGATAAAAACATCAGAATACAGGTCTCTGAGATAAAAAGATCAGAATACAGGTCTCTGAGATAAAAACGTCAGAATACAGGTCTCTGAGATAAAAGAATCAGAATACAGGTCTCTGAGATAAAAACATCAGAATACAGGTCTCTGAGATAAAAACATCAGAATACAGGTCTTTGAGATAAAAAGATCAGAATACAGGTCTCTGAGATAAAAACATCAGAATACAGGTCTCTGAGATAAAAACATCAGAATACAGGTCTCTGAGATAAAAACATCAGAATACAGGTCTCTGAGATAAAAACATCAGAATACAGGTCTCTGAGATAAAAACATCAGAATCCAGGTCTCTCTGATATAAAAACATCAGAATACAGGTCTCTGAGATAAAAACATCAGAATACATGTCTCTGAGATAAAAAGATCAGAATACAGGTCTCTGAGATAAAAACATCAGAATACAGGTCTCTGAGATAAAAACATCAGAATACAGGTCTCTGAGATAAAAACATCAGAATATAGGTCTCTGAGATAAAAGAATCAGAATACAGGTCTCTGAGATAAAAACATCAGAATACAGGTCTCTGAGATAAAAACATCAGAATACAGGTCTCTGAGATAAAAACATCAGAATACAGGTCTCTGAGATAAAAGAATCAGAATACAGGTCTCTGAGATAAAAACATCAGAATACAGGTCTCTTAGATAAAAACATCTGAATACAGGTCTCTGAGATAAAAAGATCAGAATACAGGTCTCTGAGATAAAAAGATCAGAATACAGGTCTCTGAGATAAAAAGATCAGAATACAGGTGACTCTGAGATGAAAAGGTCAGAATGCAAGTCTCTCTGATATAAAAAGATCAGAATACAAGTATCTCTGAGATAAAGAGATCAGAATACAGGTCTCTCTGAGATAAAAATATCAGAATACAGGTCTCTCTGAGATAAAAAATATCAGAATACAGGTCTCTCTGAGATAAAAATATCAGAATACAGGTCTCTCTGAGATAAAAATATCAGAATACAGGTCTCTCTGAGATAAAAATATCAGAATACAGGTCTCTCTGAGATAAAAACATCTGAATACAGGTCTCTGAGATAAAAAGTTCAGAATACAGGTCTCTGAGATAAAAACATCAGAATACAGGTCTCTGAGATAAAAACATCAGAATACAGGTCTCTGAGATAAAAAGTTCAGAATACAGGTCTCTGAGATAAAAAGATCAGAACACAGGTCTCTGAGATAAAAACATCAGAATACAGGTCTCTGAGATAAAAAGTTCAGAATACAGGTCTCTGAGATAAAAAGTTCAGAACACAGGTCTCTGAGATAAAAAGTTCAGAATACAGGTCTCTGAGATAAAAAGTTCAGAATACAGGTCTCTGAGATAAAAAGATCAGAATACAGGTCTCTGAGATAAAAACATCAGAACACAGGTCTCTGAGATAAAAACATCAGAATACAGGTCTCTGAGATAAAAACATCAGAATACAGGTCTCTGAGATAAAAAGATCAGAATACAGGTCTCTGAGATAAAAACATCAGAATACAGGTCTCTGAGATAAAAACATCAGAATACAGGTCTCTGAGATAAAAACATCAGAATACAGGTCTCTGAGATAAAAAGATCAGAACACAGGTCTCTGAGATAAAAACATCAGAATACTGGTCTCTGAGATAAAAAGATCAGAACACAGGTCTCTGAGATAAAAACATCAGAATACAGGTCTCTGAGATAAAAACATCAGAATACAGGTCTCTGAGATAAAAACATCAGAATACAGGTCTCTGAGATAAAAACATCAGAATACAGGTCTCTGAGATAAAAACATCAGAATACAGGTCTCTGAGATAAAAACATCAGAATACAGGTCTCTGAGATAAAAACATCAGAATACAGGTCTCTGAGATAAAAACATCAGAATACAGGTCTCTGAGATTAAAACATCAGAATACAGGTCTGAGATAAAAAGGTCAGAATACAGGTCTCTGAGATAAAAACATCAGAATACAGGTCTCTGAGATAAAAACATCAGAATACAGGTCTCTGAGATAAAAACATCAGAATACAGGTCTCTGAGATAAAAAGATCAGAATACAGGTCTCTGAGATAAAAACATCAGAATAGAGGTCTCTGAGATAAAAACATCAGAATACAGGTCTCTCTGAGATAAAAACATCAGAATACAGGTCTCTCTGAGATAAAAACATCAGAATACAGGTCTCTCTGAGATAAAAACATCAGAATACAGGTCTCTCTGAGATAAAAACATCAGAATACAGGTCTCTCTGAGATAAAAACATCAGAATCCAGGTCTCTCTGAGATAAAAACATCAGAATACAGGTCTCTGAGATAAAAACATCAGAATACAGGTCTCTCTCTGAGATAAAAACATCAGAATACAGGTCTCTGAGATAAAAACATCAGAATACATCTGAGATAAAAACATCAGAATACAGGTCTCTGAGATAAAAAAACATCAGAATATAGGTCTCTGAGATAAAAACATCAGCTTTGAGATAAAAACATCAGAATACAGGTCTCTGAGATAAAAACATCAGAATACAGGTCTCTGAGATAAAAACATCAGAATACAGGTCTCTGAGATAAAAACATCAGAATACAGGTCTTCTGAGATAAAAACATCAGAATACAGGTCTCTGAGATAAAAACATCAGAATACAGGTCTCTGAGATAAAAACATCAGAATACAGGTCTTTGAGATAAAAACATCAGAATACAGGTCTCTGAGATAAAAACATCAGAATACAGGTCTCTGAGATAAAAACATCAGAATACAGGTCTTTGAGATAAAAACATCAGAATACAGGTCTCTGAGATAAAAACATCAGAATACAGGTCTCTGAGATAAAAACATCAGAATACAATTCTCTGAGATAAAAACATCAGAATACAGGTCTCTGAGATAAAAACATCAGAATACAGGTCTCTCTTAGATAAAAACATCAGAATCCAGGTCTCTCTGAGATAAAAACATCAGAATACAGGTCTCTCTGAGATAAAAACATCAGAATACAGGTCTCTCTGAGATAAAAACATCAGAATACAGGTCTCTCTGAGATAAAAACATCAGAATCCAGGTCTCTCTGAGATAAAAACATCAGAATACAGGTCTCTGAGATAAAAACATCAGAATACAGGTCTCTCTGAGATAAAAACATCAGAATCCAGGTCTCTCTGAGATAAAAACATCAGAATACAGGTCTCTGAGATAAAAACATCAGAATACAGGTCTCTCTGAGATAAAAACATCAGAATCCAGGTCTCTCTGAGATAAAAACATCAGAATACAGGTCTCTGAGATAAAAACATCAGAATACAGGTCTCTCTGAGATAAAAACATCAGAATCCAGGTCTCTCTGAGATAAAAACATCAGAATACAGGTCTCTGAGATAAAAACATCAGAATACAGGTCTCTCTGAGATAAAAACATCAGAATACAGGTCTCTGAGATAAAAACATCAGAATACAGATCTCTCTGAGATAAAAACATCAGAATCCAGGTCTCTCTGAGATGAAAACATCAGAATACAGGTCTATGAGATAAAAACATCAGAATACAGGTCTCTGAGATAAAAACATCAGAATACAGGTCTCTGAGATAAAAACATCAGAATACAGGTCTCTGAGATAAAAACATCAGAATACAGGTCTCTCTTAGATAAAAACATCAGAATCCAGGTCTCTCTGAGATAAAAACATCAGAATACAGGTCTCTCTGAGATAAAAACATCAGAATACAGGTGTCTCTGAGATAAAAACATCAGAATACAGGTCTCTCTGAGATAAAAACATCAGAATCCAGGTCTCTCTGAGATAAAAACATCAGAATACAGGTCTCTGAGATAAAAACATCAGAATACAGGTCTCTCTGAGATAAAAACATCAGAATCCAGGTCTCTCTGAGATAAAAACATCAGAATACAGGTCTCTGAGATAAAAACATCAGAATACAGGTCTCTCTGAGATAAAAACATCAGAATCCAGGTCTCTCTGAGATAAAAACATCAGAATACAGGTCTCTGAGATAAAAACATCAGAATACAGGTCTCTCTGAGATAAAAACATCAGAATCCAGGTCTCTCTGAGATGAAAACATCAGAATACAGGTCTATGAGATAAAAACATCAGAATACAGGTCTCTGAGATAAAAACATCAGAATACAGGTCTCTGAGATAAAAACATCAGAATCAGAATACACGTCTCTGAGATAAAAAGATCAGAATACAGGTCTCTGAGATAAAAAGATCAGAATACAGGTCTCTGAGATAAAAAGATCAGAATGCAGGTCTCTGAGATAAAAAGATCAGAATACAGGTCTCTGAGATAAAAAGATCAGAATGCAGGTCTCTGAGATAAAAAGATCAGAACACAGGTCTCTGAGATAAAAAGATCAGAATACAGGTCTCTGAGATAAAAAGATCAGAATCCAGGTCTCTGAGATAAAAAGATCAGAATACAGGTCAATGAGATAAAAAGATCAGAATACAGGTCTCTGAGATAAAAACATCAGAATACAGATAAAAACATCAGTCAGATCTCTGAGATAAAAAAGATCAGAATACAGGTCTCTGAGATAAAAAGATCAGAATACAGGTCCCTGAGATAAAAAGATCAGAATACAGGTCTCTGAGATAAAAACATCAGAATACAGGTCTCTGAGATAAAAAGATCAGAATACAGGTCTCTGAGATAAAAACATCAGAATACAGGTCTCTGAGATAAAAAGATCAGAATACAGGTCTCTGAGATAAAAACATCAGAATATAGGTCTCTGAGATAAAAACATCAGAATATAGGTCTCTGAGATAAAAACATCAGAATACAGGTCTCTGAGATAAAAACATCAGAATACAGGTCTCTGAGATAAAAAGATCAGAATACAGGTCTCTGAGATAAAAAGATCAGAATACAGGTCTCTGAGATAAAAACATCAGAATTTAGGTCTCTGAGATAAAAACATCAGAATATAGGTCTCTGAGATAAAAACATCAGAATATAGGTCTCTGAGATAAAAAGATCAGAATACAGGTCTCTGAGATAAAAACATCAGAATATAGGTCTCTGAGATAAAAACATCAGAATATAGGTCTCTGAGATAAAAACATCAGAATACAGGTCTCTGAGATAAAAAGATCAGAATACAGGTCTCTGAGATAAAAAGATCAGAATACAGGTCTCTGAGATAAAAAGATCAGAATACAGGTCTCTGAGATAAAAAGATCAGAATACAGGTCTCTGAGATAAAAACATCAGAATACAGGTCTCTGAGATAAAAACATCAGAATATAGGTCTCTGAGATAAAAACATCAGAATACAGGTCTCTGAGATAAAAAGATCAGAATACAGGTCTCTGAAATAAAAAGATCAGAATACAGGTCTCTGAGATAAAAACATCAGAATACAGGTCTCTGAGATAAAAACATCAGAATGTAGGTCTCTGAGATAAAAACATCAGAATACAGGTCTCTGAGATAAAAACATCAGAATACAGGTCTCTGAGATAAAAAGATCAGAATACAGGTCTCTGAGATAAAAACATCAGAATACAGGTCTCTGAGATAAAAAAATCAGAATGTAGGTCTCTGAGATAAAAACATCAGAATACAGGTCTCTGAGATAAAAACATCAGAATACAGGTCTCTGAGATAAAAACATCAGAATACAGGTCTCTGAGATAAAAACATCAGAATACAGGTCTCTGAGATAAAAACATCAGAATACAGGTCTCTGAGATAAAAACATCAGAATACAGGTCTCTGAGATAAAAACATCAGAATACAGGTCTCTCTTAGATAAAAACATCAGAATCCAGGTCTCTCTGAGATAAAAACATCAGAATACAGGTCTCTCTGAGATAAAAACATCAGAATACAGGTCTCTCTGAGATAAAAACATCAGAATACAGGTCTCTCTGAGATAAAAACATCAGAATCCAGGTCTCTCTGAGATAAAAACATCAGAATACAGGTCTCTGAGATAAAAACATCAGAATACAGGTCTCTCTGAGATAAAAACATCAGAATCCAGAGATAAAAGAATCAGAATACAGGTCTCTGAGATAAAAACATCAGAATACAGGTCTCTCTGAGATAAAAACATCAGAATCCAGGTCTCTCTGAGATAAAAACATCAGAATACAGATCTCTGAGATAAAAACATCAGAATACAGGTCTCTGAGATAAAAAGATCAGAATACAGGTCTCTGAGATAAAAAGATCAGAATACAGGTCTCTGAGATAAAAACATCAGAATACAGGTCTCTCTGAGATAAAAAGATCAGAATACAGGTCTCTGAGATAAAAACATCAGAATACAGGTCTCTCTGAGATAAAAACATCAGAATACAGGTCTCTGAGATAAAAACATCAGAATACAGGTCTCTGAGATAAAAACATCAGAATACAGGTCTCTGAGATAAAAACATCAGAATACAGGTCTCTGAGATAAAAAGATCAGAATACAGGTCTCTGAGATAAAAACATCAGAATACAGGTCTCTGAGATAAAAACATCAGAATACAGGTCTCTGAGATAAAAAGATCAGAATACAGGTCTCTGATATAAAAAGTTCAGAATACAGGTCTCTCTGAGATAAAAACATCAGAATACAGGTCTCTGAGATAAAAACATCAGAATACAGGTCTCTCTGAGATAAAAACAACAGAATCCAGGTCTCTCTGAGATAAAAACATCAGAATACAGGTCTCTGAGATAAAAACATCAGAATACAGGTCTCTCTGAGATAAACAGCTCCGAATCCAGGTCTCTGAGATAAAAACATCAGAATACAGGTCTCTGAGATAAAAACATCAGAATACAGGTCTCTCTGAGATAAAAACATCAGAATCCAGGTCTCTCTGAGATAAAAACATCAGAATACAGATCTCTGAGATAAAAACATCAGAATACAGGTCTCTGAGATAAAAAGATCAGAATACAGGTCTCTGAGATAAAAACATCAGAATACAGGTCTCTGAGATAAAAAGTTCAGAATACAGGTCTCTGAGATAAAAACATCAGAATACAGGTCTCTCTGAGATAAAAAGATCATAATCCTGGTCTCTGAGATAAAAAGTTCAGAATACTGGTCTCTGAGATAAAAAGATCAGAATACAGGTCTCTGAGATAAAAAGTTCTGAATACAGGTCTCTGAGATAAAAAGTTCAGAATACAGGTCTCTCTGAGATAAAAAGTTCAGAATACAGGTCTCTCTGAGATAAAAAGATCAGAATCCAGGTCTCTCTGAGATAAAAAGATCAGAATACAGGTCTCTCTGAGATAAAAAGATCAGAATACAGGTCTCTGAGATAAAAAGATCAGAATGCAGGTCTCTGAGATAAAAAGATCAGAACACAGGTCTCTGAGATAAAAAGATCAGAATACAGGTCTCTGAGATAAAAAGATCAGAATACAGGTCTCTGAGATAAAAAGATCAGAATACAGGTCTCTGAGATAAAAAGATCAGAATACAGGTCTCTGAGATAAAAAGATCAGAATACAGGTCTCTGAGATAAAAAGATCAGAATACAGGTCTCTGAGATAAAAAGATCAGAATACAGGTCTCTGAGATAAAAAGATCAGAATACAGGTCTCTGAGATAAAAAGATCAGAATACAGGTCTCTGAGATAAAAAGATCAGAATACAGGTCTCTGAGATAAAAAGATCAGAATACAGGTCTCTGAGATAAAAACATCAGAATACAGGTCTCTGAGATAAAAAGATCAGAATACAGGTCTCTGAGATAAAAAGATCAGAATACAGGTCTCTGAGATAAAAAGATCAGAATACAGGTCTCTGAGATAAAAAGATCAGAATACAGGTCTCTGAGATAAAAAGATCAGAATACAGGTCTCTGAGATAAAAAGATCAGAATACAGGTCTCTGAGATAAAAACATCAGAATACAGGTCTCTGAGATAAAAACATCAGAATACAGGTCTCTGAGATAAAAACATCAGAATACAGGTCTCTGAGATAAAAAATCAGAATACAGGTCTCTGAGATAAAAACATCAGAATACAGGTCTCTGAGATAAAAACATCTGAATACAGGTCTCTCTGAGAGAAAAAGATCAGAATACAGGTCTCTCTGAGATAAAAAAAAAAAAAGATCAGAATGCATGTCTCTGAAATAAAAAGCATCAGAATCAGAATGCAGGTCTCTCTGAGATAAAAAGGTCAGAATACAGGTCTCTATGATATAAAAAGATAATACAGGTCTCTCTGAGATAAAACTATCAGAATACAAGTCTCTCTGAGATAAAAAGGTCAGAATGCAGGTCTCTCTGAGATAAAAAGGTCAGAATACAGGTCTCTCTGAGATAAAAAGGTCAGAATACAGGTCTCTCTGAGATAAAAAGATAATAATACAAGTCTCTCTGAGAGAAAAAGATCAGAATGCAGGTCTCTCTGAGATAAAGAGAGATTGCCTCTTCAATTTAGCATGTGTATATCCTTTGACATTTTAACAAACTTGTGCAGAAATCTTCACTATTCCAAGGGCGGGCAATGAAGTACAAGGTACAGGGGTTATCGTATACGGGGATACCTTTCTCGGATCATTGAGGTACAGGGTACAGGGGTTATGGCATACAGGGATACATTTCTCGGATGATTGAGGTACAGGGTTTATTTTATTCTGGGATATCTTTCTCGGATCATTGAGGCACAGGGGACTGGGGTTGTGGTATACGAAGATACCTTTCTCGGATCATTGAGGTACAGTGGGTTATGATATACTGGGATACCTTTCGCGGAACGCTCAGAGACCGAAACACATCAGGTTTGTGATTCATATTACACAATCACCTGTAATGAAACCTGGGACTGTCACAGTGACAAGTTCTGATCCTTATCCTGTGTCCATCAAGAATATAGTGAACCTTAATGCTGAAATAAATCATACATCAAGCAAGTAACCTCTGTAGCCAAGGCTAGTTTGGCAGTTCTAGGAGAAGCCTTCACAAATCTCAACAAAGCGATCCAGATCTCTTTATACAACATATGCCAGGCCCAACTCTGAGTTTGCGCCACCAACAATCTTGATAAAGCATGTTAAAAATTGGAGAAAGTACAGAGGTATGCAACGAAGCTCGTTCCACAGCTAATGGTCGCAAAAAATAGTATTTTTTATTTTTATTATTAATAATAATAAGTGACTTTTTAACCTGGATTAATGTTATGTTATATAAGTAATGTGTAATGTAGATACATATTCAGTGTGAGGCGGTGAGTTGAACTGACACTTTACTGACACGAATTCAGTATGTAAATCCTCCTGAAGTTCCGTTACATCTACGTCTGAATCGATTATCCTACCTATCTTCGTGTCATCAGCGAATTTGCTCATATCACTAGTAATTCCCTCATCAGGGTCATCAATATATATTGTAAACAACAATGGGTCTAAAACTGATCCCTGTGGAACGCCACTTGTTACAAACCCCCCATTCAGATTTAACCCAATTTATGCACACACTCTCTGCTTCCTATTGGTGAGCTATGACTCGATCCATGACAGCACTTTTTTCCCAATTCCATGAACTGCCACTTTCTTCAACAGTTTCTGGTGCGGTACTCTATCAAGAGCCTTACTAAAATCCAAATCAACAATATCAAATTCTTTATCATGATCAACGGACTCAAAAGTTTTACTGCAGAAAGTTAGTAAATTAGTTAGGCAAGAACGGCCTTTCGTGAATCAGTGTTGAGTATCATTTATCAAATTATGCTTATCGAGATGACTTCTTATATTATCAGCTATAATTGACTCTAGCAATTTGCCTACAACTGAGGTCGTGCTTATTGGGCAGTAATTTGACGGTAACGACTTGTCCCCTGCTTTAAAAATAGGAATTACATTAGCTATCTTCCACATATCAGACACTACACCTGTTTGAAGAGATATACTGAAAATATTAGTCAGTGGTTCACATAGTTCCATTTTGCACTCCTTAAGAACCCTTGAAAAAAGTTCATCAGGGCCCGGGAATTTATTATGTTTCAGTTGATCTACTTGTTCCATAACCATCGCTAGTGACTGCTATATTACATAATTTATCTTCTTCAGGCCCACTATAAAAATTAATTACTGGGTATCTTTATTCTGTAAACATTTCGCCTGCTATTCAAATTTCTTCAGTCAAATACTATGGTTATTAAAATCCCGAAAACAGCAGAAGCAGTGGAGAGGTTAACATGTAATCAGTCTCTCAGCCTTGATAGTCAATCCCTCAGCCTTGAAGTATTCAGCTCCTTAGTCTCATTCAGTGTGAATGTAAGGTATAATAACAGTGCATTTTGTGCTGCAACAACAAGAAAGGTGCTGAAGTTGAAGATAACATCAGAAGAGGCGGGACCCACCACTGGAAGGAAAAACATAAAAACTGAGGAGCATCTGTTTGTTCATATTATACACGAGTAAAATAATGATATTCTCAGTATAGACGAAGCTCCGTATGGCAGTGAAGTTCCCTGTCAGTGCAGTACTAGGTATCTTGTACATGAATTGTACACAGTGCCCATAAGATGAGGAATTAACAGTGCTGTATAACCCTTGTGGTTTTAACGCTTAGTTTTGAGTATAATAATAATAATAATAATAATAATAATAATAATTATGATAATTACTATGAGGAATTAGAAACATGTGCAACGTCTGGGTATCATTATTTATAGATGTTTCCCCAACCAGTGATTTTATCAGCACAAGGACATATTATTATTATTATTATTATTATTATTATTATTAAATTAATTATTATAATCATAGATAAGCGCTACACTCAATTGGGTTATACAGCTCTGAAATACAAGGACATAAAATGAAGACTGTAGAACTATAAATTTCTTCACTACCTATCATGTACGTTGAGTATCTGGAGGAGGAAAAAATTAACATCTTTCTAACAGTTCGCAGTTATAATCCCACATGACTCATGAAATCGTAATAACACGATTGTAGGGCAATCCAGGGCCATGGGTTCAAACTCCACCCGTTCTGTGGTTTGATAGTCCCACACGTTAGAATCTTGGACATTAATTAAGCTCATGGACGTTAATTAACCTTGTGGACGTTATAGTCCCGCAAGTTACAATCAAGAACGTTAAAGTCCTCGACGTATCTGTCCCAGACGTTACAGTTTTGAACGTTCGTAGCAGTTCTGGACGTTCCAGACCCGTCCGTTGCACTGTAGAATGTTCCAATCACGTCCGTTGCAGTTTTGAAATTTCTAGCCACGTCCGTTGCAGTTTTATAAGTTTCATTTACGTCCGTTGCACTTTTGAAAGTTCCAGTCCCATCCGTTGCAGTTTTGAAAGTTAAAAGTCAAGTTCGTTGCAGTTTTGAACGTTCCAGTCCCGTCAGTTGCAGTTTTCAACGTTCCAGTCCTGGTTATTACAGTCCTGGTTGGTACAGTCCTGGTTGTTACAGTCCTGGTTGTTACAGTCCTGGTTGTTACAGTCCTGGTTGTTACAGTCCTGGTTGTTACAGTCCTGGTTGGTACAGTCCTGGTTGTTACAGTCCTGGTTGGTACAGTCCTGGTTGTTACAGTCCTGGTTGTTACAGTCCTGGTTGTTACAGTCCTGGTTGGTACAGTCCTGGTTGGTACAGTCCTGGTTGGTACAGTCCTGGTTGTTACAGTCCTGGTTGTTACAGTCCTGGTTGTTACAGTCCTGGTTGTTACAGTCTTGGTTGTTACAGTCCTGGTTGGTACAGTCCTGGTTGTTACAGTCTTGGTTGTTACAGTCCTGGTTGTTACAGTCCTGGTTGTTACAGTCCTGGTTGTTACAGTCCTGGTTGTTACAGTCATGGTTGTTACAGTCCTGGTTGTTACAGTCCTGGTTGTTACAGTCCTGGTTGTTACAGTCATGGTTGTTACAGTCCTGGTTGTTACAGTCCTGGTTGTTACAGTCCTGGTTGTTACAGTCCTGGTTGTTACAGTCCTGGTTGTTACAGTCCTGGTTGTTACAGTCTGGTTGTTACAGTTGGTTGTTACAGACCTGGTTGTTACAGTCATGGTTGTTACAGACCTGGTTGTTACAGTCCTGGTTGTTACAGACCTGGTTGTTACAGTCATGGTTGTTACAGTCCTGGTTGTTACAGTCCTGGTTGTTACAGACCTGGTTGTTACAGTCATGGTTGTTACAGACCTGGTTGTTACAGTCCTGGTTGTTACAGACCTGGTTGTTACAGTCCTGGTTGTTACAGTCCTGGTTGTTACAGTCATGGTTGTTACAGTTATGGTTGTTACAGACCTGGTTGTTACAGTCATGGTTGTTACAGTCCTGGTTGTTACAGTCCTGGTTGTTACAGACCTGGTTGTTACAGACCTGGTTGTTACAGTCCTGGTTGTTACAGACCTGGTTGTTTCAGTCCTGGTTGTTACAGTCATGGTTGTTACAGTCATGGTTGTTACAGTCCTGGTTATTACAGACCTGGTTGTTACAGTCATGTTACAGTTGTTACAGTCATGGTTGTTACAGTCCTGGTTGTTACAGACCTGGTTGTTACAGTCATGGTTGCTACAGTCCTGGTTGTTACAGTCATGGTTGTTACAGTCCTGGTTATTACAGTCCGGGCTGTTCCAGTCCTGGTTGTTACAGTCCTGGCTGTTACAGTCCTGGCTGTTAGAGTCCTGGTTGTTACAGTCCTGATTGTTACAGTCCTGGTTGTTACAGTCCTGGTTGTTACAGTCCTGGTTGTTACAGTCCTGGTTGTTACAGTCATGGTTGTTACAGTCCTGGTTGTTACAGTCCTGGTTGTTACAGTCCTGGTTGTTACAGTCATGGCTGTTACAGTCCTGGTTGTTAGTCCTGGTTGTTACCTGGTTGTTACAGTCCTCCTGGTTGTTACAGTCATGGTTGTTACAGTCCTGGTTGTTACAGTCATGGTTGTTACAGTCCTGGTTGTTACAGTCCTGGTTGTTACACAGTCCTGGTTGTTACAGTCATGGTTGTTACAGTCCTGGTTATTACAGTCCTGGTTGTTACAGTCCTAGTTGTTACAGTCCTGGTTGTTACAGTCCTGGTTGTTACAGTCCTGGTTGTTACAGTCCTGGTTGTTACAGTCCTGGTTGTTACAGTCCTGGTTGTTACAGTCCTGGTTGTTACAGTCCTGGTTGTTACAGTCCTGGTTGTTACAGT
Organism: Cherax quadricarinatus; assembly: GCF_038502225.1. Taxonomy (NCBI): domain Eukaryota; kingdom Metazoa; phylum Arthropoda; class Malacostraca; order Decapoda; family Parastacidae; genus Cherax; species Cherax quadricarinatus. The sequence continues at coordinate 47,879 of NW_027196782.1, forward strand.
CCTGGTTGTTACAGTCATGGTTGTTACAGTCCTGGTTGTTACAGTCCTGGTTATTACAGTCCTGGTTGTTACAGTCATGATTGTTACAGTCCTGGTTATTACAGTCCTGGTTGTTACAGTCATGGTTGTTACAGTCCTGGTTGTTACAGTCTGGTTGTTACAGTCCTGGTTGTTACAGTCCTGGTTGTTACAGTCCTGGTTGTTACAGTCCTGGTTGTTACAGTCCTGGTTGTTACAGTCCTGGTTGTTACAGTCCTGGTTGTTACAGTCCTGGTTGTTACAGTCATGGTTGTTACAGTCCTGGTTGTTACAGTCCTGGTTGTTACAGTCCTGGTTGTTACAGTCCTGGTTGTTACAGTCCTGGTTGTTACAGTCCTGGTTGTTACAGTCCTGGTTGTTACAGTCCTGGTTGTTACAGTCCTGGTTGTTACAGTCCTGGTTGTTACAGTCCTGGTTGTTACAGTCCTGGTTGTTACAGTCCTGGTTGTTACAGTTCCTGGTTGTTACAGTCCTGGTTGTACCTGGTTGTTACAGTCCTGGTTGTTACAGTTACAGTTCTGGTTGTTACAGTCCTGGTTGTTACAGTCCTGGTTTTTACAGTCCTGGTTGTTACAGTCCTCGTTGCAACAGCCCTGGTTGTTACAGTCCTGGTTATTACAGTACTGGTTGTTACAGTCCTGGTTGTTACAGTCCTGGTTGTTACAGCCCTGGTTGTTACAGTCTTGGCTGCTACAGTGCTGGTTGTTACAGTCCTGGTTGCTACAGCCCTGGAAGTGAAAGTCTCGGACTTTACACTCCCATACGTTATGCTCCCGAATGTTACAGTGCCAGTCGTTACAGACCCAGTTATGAGTCCCGATCGTTACACTTCTGGAGGTAACAGTCCCTTGCATTACAGTTTCGACAGTTATGTATACCGTCCTAACTCCACTATCACTTTCCCAACTTCCTTTATCCTCTCACACTTCTCTCTTCTCTCTCTCTCTCTCTCTCTCTCTCTCTCTCTCTCTCTCTCTCTCTCTCTCTCTCTCTCTCTCTCTCTCTCTCACTCTTTCTCTCTCCCTCGGTCCCTCCTCTCTCCATTACCTCTACACCACTAAACATTACCTCTACACTACTACACATTACCTCTACACCACTACACATTACCTCTATACCACTACACATTACCTGTACACCACTACACATTACCTCTACACCACTACATACTACACATTACCTCGACACCACTACACATTACCTGTACACCACTAAACATTACCTTTACAGCACTACATATCACTTCTACACCGCTACACATTACCTCTACACTACTACACATTACCTCTACACTACTACACATTACCTCTACACTACTACACATTACCTCTACACCACTACACATTACCTCTATACCACTACATATCAACTGTACACCACTACACATTACCTCTACACCACTACATATCACTTCTACACCGCTACACATTACCTCTACACTACTACACATTACCTCTACACCACTACACATTACCTCTATACCACTACATATCAACTGTACACCACTACACATTACCTCTACACCACTACACATTACCTCTATTCAACACTACACATATTACCTCTACACACTACACATTACCTCTACCTACAACACTATTACCTCCACTACACATTACCTACAACACTACACACAACTACACATTACCTCTACAACACTACACATTACCTCTACAACACTACACATTACCTCTACAACACTACACATTACCTCTACAACACTACACATTACCTCTACATCACTACACATTACCTCTACACAACTACACGTTACCTCTACACAACTACACATTATCTCTATTCCACTACACATTACCTCTACACAACTACACATTATCTCTATTCCACTACACATTACCTTTACAACACTACACATTACCTCTACAACAATACACATTACCTCTACATCACTACACATTACCTCTACAACACTACACTTTACCTCTACAACACTACACATTACCTCTACAACACTACACATTACCTCTACAACACTACACATTACCTCTACATCACTACACATTACCTCTACACAACTACACGTTACCTCTACACAACTACACAGTACCTCTATTCCACTACACATTACCTCTACACCACTACACGTTACCTCTACACAACTACACATTACCTCTATTCCACTACACATTACCTCTACACCACTACACATTACCTCTACACCCCTACACATTGCCTCTACACCACTACACATTACTAACTACACATTACCTCTACACAACTACACATTACCTCTACACCACTACACGTTACCTCTACACAACTACACATTACCTCTATTCCACTACACATTACCTCTACACAACTACACATTACCTCTATTCCACTACACATTACCTCTACACAACTACATATTACCTCTACACAACTACACATTACCTCTATTCCACTACACATTACCTCTACACAACTACATATTACCTCTACACAACTACACATTACCTCTATTCCACTACACATTACCTCTACACAACTACACATTACCTCTATTCCACTACACATTACCTCTACACAACTACACATTACCTCTATTCCACTACACATTACCTCTACAACACTACACGTTACCTCTACACCACTACACATTACCTCTACACCACTACACACAACTACACTACACAACTTACCTCTACTCCACTACATATTACCTCTACACAACTACACATTACCTCTATTCCACTACACATTACCTCTACACAACTACACATTACCTCTACACCACTACACGTTACCTCTACACAACTACATATTACCTCTACACCACTACACGTTACCTCTACACAACTACACATTACCTCTACACCACTACACGTTACCTCTACACAACTACACATTACCTCTACACAACTACACATTACCTCTACACAACTACACATTACCTCTACACCACTACACGTTACCTCTACACAACTACACATTACCTCTACACCACTACACATTACTTATCAATTATTTCGTGAATTACGAATTGATGGAAACTCATGTTAACATGCATATGGCAAGAATCGCGGGGTCCTGGTGATGTGATGATTGCAACACGAGGGGCCTAGATCTATCATTCAACTCACCCTGTGGTTGTTTTGTAAATATATATATATATATATATATATATATATATATATATATATATATATATATATATATATATATATATAATAAATATATATATATATGTATATATTTATATATATATATATATATTATATATATATATATATATATATATATATATATATATATATATATATATATATATATATATATATATATTTATATTAAATATATATATGTATATATGTATATGTATATATTTATATATATATATATATATATATATATATATATATATATATATATATATATATATATATATATATATATATATATATATATATATATATATATATATATATATATATATATATATATATATATATATATATGTGTGTGTGTGTGTGTGTGTGTGTGTGTGCACTTACCTATTTTTGGTTGCAGTGGTCGATTCACAGTTCCTGGCCCCGCCTCTTCGCTGGTCACTACTAGGTCCACTCTCTTTCTCCCTGCTCCATGAGCGTTATCGTATCTTTTCTTGAAACTATGTATAGACTCTGCCTCCACTACATCTCTCTCCAGATTGTTCCACTTCCTGACAACTCTATGATTGAAGACGTACTTCTCAACATCCCTGTGACTCATCTGAGTTTTCCACTTACAGTTTTGACCCCTTGTTGCTGTGTCCCATCTCTGACGCGTGTGTGTGAGGGGATGGGCTGCTGAATAGACCAAACTACATTAAAAATTGGTCTTTTCCAATAAAATATATTTTTTCATTGACAATGATATAAATTGTTTTATTTTTGGACCAAATTTAACTTAGAAACCTAACCTAAGTTAGCTTAAATTAGCGTTTTTTTTAAGCTAAATTCTGTTCTGTATATCATGGGTTTCCTTATTTGACAAGATTACATCTTACACTGTAATAAGCAGTCCTGAACTACTTCCAAATTGCGTCTCTGGTACTAGGGACACCAAGCTCCGTCCTCATTAAGAGCCTTGCTACACCCCAGATTGCCAGTCATAGAAGACCAATCAGTCTAACTAAAGTTAAAATCCTCTATAATTATTACATAAAATCCCCTTCTATTCTGCATTATCTAATTTAAATGTTATTTCGAGTTCTTTCTTGGTTCGATATCTTTGGTAGTTCATTTGAGAGAACTTCTCACAATCAAGCCTCTTCATTTCCATCCGCCCTCTCTCATTGAGATTCTCAGTCATTGTGTCTCTCTCTTCGTCTCAAATCCAGTTCCTGGGAAGCATACTACAGATGGTGTTTGAAGGCTCTAAGAACATTACTCCAACTGACCAATCGGAACTCTGTTCTAAAGATCCTTCATGAATTCTGCGTCGTTGGCCTGGACATGTGTTACAATAGTTGCTTGATGCCAGTACTTGGTGTAGAAAAGAAAAAAGAAATGGTGGATAGCCTGGTCATGGACCGGGCCGTGGGGGCGTTGACCCTTCAGAACACCCTCCAGGTATACTCCAGGTATTTCACACTGCACGCATTTCATGAATAGTGAGAAAGAATTGCTCTCTCTAGAGAAAGATCTTCAGAGTTGAAGGGTCTTTGCTGTCACTCTGGTTTGAATGAAGGTTCTAGGATCCCTGATAATCATGCACTTGCTTTGAAATCAACTTCATAATGATGTACAACAGACCCAGGAATTCCATGTAAACCTCTCTGAATCTATTATAATCATCTCCTTTTTGTGAATACTGTTAGATGAACCGAGAACTCTTCCAGAGGGATCCATCAGTAATTCACCATTTCTCTCTGAACAGCAAGAAACATAAATATTAGGGCGGCTACATAGTCCATATTCCCTCTTGAAAACTTGAGAGAGAATTATTTTCAAGACGGTGAATTCGTGATGACAAACCATCGAGATAATCTTTTGGTTGATTTAGTATGTATGTTCCCAGAAGCTCCCTCATAAATAGCAGTGTTGGAGGAAGTGGTGTCGAACAAAACCTTGCACATGAACCATGAGGTTTCGCACCTAAAAGCAACAGGGAAAATGTTGGAACGGTTCATGTTGCCATGCTTAGGGTTCTCAAGAAAGATCTCTTGGTTGCGTCCTGTAACACGATGGCAATACTATCAACGTTTTCGATCGTGGACGCATCAGGGAGAATTTTCAAATCCTAGTGAAAGGGGAGCTGGATTTCGGAAGGAAAGTTCAGGTTCAAATTTGTCTTCATGAATGCTTGCCTGTTGATCATCCTGAGTCAGTGTCAACTCTTCCTGATTTTACCTCGACGCTACTACTGAAAGGTCCATTGTGGTCCGGTCGGATATGTTGCACCGATCCATGACTGCAGTCGCTTCTGAACATAACAGATCATGTTGATTCATCTTCCTACCTGTCTGTGAGCTACCAACTCTGAACGTAAACTGGACGTAACTTTCTACTTTCCCGTACACAAGACTCACGCTGATACTTTTCCGTACACAAAACTCACGCTGCTACTTTCCCGTACACAAGACTCACGCTGCTACTTTCCCGTACACAAGACTCACACTGCTACTTTCCCGTTCACAAGACTCACGCTGCTACTTTCCCGTACACAAGACTCACACTGCTACTTTCCCGTTCACAAGACTCACGCTGCTACTTTCCCGTACACATGACTCACGCTGCTACTTTCCCGAACACAAGACGCACGCTGCTACTTTCCCGTACACAAGACTCACACTGCTTCTTTCCCGTACACAAGACTCACGCTGCTACTTTCCCGTACACAAGACTCACACTGCTACTAAACAAGACTCACACTGCTACTTTCCCGTACACAACACTCACACTGCTACTTTCCCGTACACAAGACTCACACTGCTACTTTCTCGTACACAAGACTCACACTGCTACTTTCCCGTACACAAGACTCACACTGCTACTTTCCCGTACACAAGACTCACGCTGCTACTTTCCCGTACACAAGACTCACGCTGCTACTTTCCCGTACACAAGACTCACACTGCTACTTTCCCGTACACAAGACTCACACTGCTACTTTCCCGTACACAAGACTCACGCTGCTACTTTCCCGCACACAAGACTCACGCTGCTACTTTCCCGTACACATGACTCACACTGCTACTTTCCGGTACGTACTCACACTGACGTACACACGCTGCTACTTTCCCGTACACAAGACTCACGCTGCTACTTTCCCGTACACAAGACTCACACTGCTACTTTCCCGTACACAAGACTCACACTGCTACTTTCCCGTACACAAGACTCACGCTGCTACTTTCCCGTACACAAGACTCACGCTGCTACTTTCCCGTACACAAGACTCACACTGCTACTTTCCCGTACACAAGACTCACACTGCTACTTTCCCGTACACAAGACTCACGCTGCTACTTTCCCGTACACAAGACTCACGCTGCTACTTTCCCGTACACATGACTCACACTGCTACTTTCCCGTACGAAACACTCACACTGCTACTTTCCCGTACACAAGACTCACGCTGCTACTTTCCCGTACACAAGACGTACGCTGTTACTTTCCCGTACACATGACTCACACTGCTACTTTCCCGTACACAAGACTCACACTGCTACTTTCCCGTACACAAGACTCACACTGCTACTTTCCCGTACACAAGACTCACACTGCTACTTTCCCGTACACAAGACTCACGCTGCTACTTTCCCGTACACAAGACTCACGCTGCTACTTTCCCGTACACAAGACTCACGCTGCTACTTTCCCGTACACAAGACTCACGCTGCTACTTTCCCGTACACAAGACTCACACTGCTACTTTCCCGTACACATGACTCACACTGCTACTTTCCCGTACACAAGACTCACACTGCTACTTTCCCGTACACATGACTCACACTGCTACTTTCCCGTACACAAGACTCTGCTACTTTGCCGTACACAAGACTCACGCTGCTACTTTCCCGTACACAAGACTCACACTGCTACTTTCCAGTACACAAGACTCTGCTACTTTGCCGTACACAAGACTCACGCTGCTACTTTCCCGTACACAAGACTCACACTGCTACTTTCCCGTACACATGACTCACGCTGCTACTTTCCCGTACACAAGACTCACACTGCTACTTTCCCGTACACATGACTCACGCTGCTACTTTCCCGTACACAAGACTCACTCTGCTACTTTCCCGTACACAAGACTCACACTGCTACTTTCCCGTACACAAGACTCACGCTGCTACTTTCCCGTACACAAGACTCACACTGCTACTTTCCCGTACACAAGACTCACGCTGCTACTTTCCCGTACACAAGACTCACGCTGCTACTTTCCCGTACACAAGACTCACACTGCTACTTTCCCGTACACAAGACTCACACTGCTACTTTCCCGTACACAAGACTCACACTGCTACTTTCCCGTACACAAGACTCACACTGCTACTTTCCCGTACACAAGACTCACGCTGCTACTTTCCCGTACACAAGACTCACACTGCTACTTTCCCGTACACAAGACTCACACTGCTACTTTCCCGTACACAAGACTCACACTGCTACTTTCCCGTACACAAGACTCACGCTGCTACTTTCCCGTACACAAGACTCACGCTGCTACTTTCCCGTACACAAGACTCACGCTGCTACTTTCCCGTACACAAGACTCACACTGCTACTTTCCCGTACACATGAATCACGCTGCTACTTTCCCGTACACAAGACTCACGCTGCTACTTTCCCGTACACATGACTCACACTGCTACTTTCCCGTACGAAACACTCACACTGCTACTTTCCCGTACACAAGACTCACGCTGCTACTTTCCCGTACACAAGACTCACGCTGCTACTTTCCCGTACACAAGACTCACACTGCTACTTTCCCGTACACAAGACGTACGCTGTTACTTTCCCGTACACAAGACTCACGCTGCTACTTTCCCGTACACAAGACTCACACTGCTACTTTCCCGTACACAAGACTCACGCTGCTACTTTCCCGTACACAAGACTCACGCTGCTACTTTCCCGTACACAAGACTCACGCTGCTACTGGCTGCCACAAATAACAAACTAGAAAATTAATTTGCTGTGTAGACCTCGCCCTGTGTAGTCGCAGCACCTCTGACTCTCATCTTTAGTCTCCCTACGATTTCCGCTGGGGAAGGGAACCTTTACCTTCATTGTCATCGTCTTGATCTTTTCACGATGAGCTACACTAATGATGTCAAGATTGAACCTTGCAGTGGAACTGTGAACGATTTCTCCAAACTTGCACTTGCAGCTGCTGTTAAGGGCGGCTTGCAAGTAAGTTAAACACTATGCTGACGCTCCAAGATGCCTTAATTGTTGTGTGCAACGATAAGGTTGAGGCTGAGAAACTTCTCACCACCGCCGCCACCACCACTCTCACCGATCGAGGCTTTACCGTCATGTCCTCTCTGGTTCTATGGGCCAAGGACTGTCTTCCCCAAGAAACTGGACAAACTTCTTACTTCTCAAACTACTGAAGACCTCAAGACCTTCAGTGAAAACCAAAACTCCTGGGGCACAGTGGAGCGCATCACCAAAATCCCTACTGCTTCATCCATGTTAAAAATCACTTTTACTGATATGACCATGGCCGCCATATATTATTACTAAATAAGCCCCAGTTATATTGAAACAGAAAGGTACCTTCATATCCAACACTGATGGAATTGCTACTCTTATATGCCCCGTTAAAGACAAAAAGTTCTGCACGACCTGTAGCTATGAGGGCCATGATATCAAGACCTCCACCACTGCTCCTCCAACACTAACTTGCATGAATTGCCAAAGCGATCACCACACTTGCTGCAAAATGTCCTACACGACGTGACATTGTGAAAAAGACTCAAGAAGCAACACAGAATTCCTCTTCCAGATCTCCCACTCACGCTGCTATCGCCAAACTATAGGCGGATACCACAAAAAATTTCCTCTGTGGAACAATATCACTACCTCCCAACTCTAGTTTGTCCAGCACAGCGAATTTGTTATTGGTCACCATTTTATTAGCAGTTGGTGTCAAGCTGAGCTTGGAGCCATTCCTTACTTCTTGGAATGCATTAGTCGTTGTATTTGAGATTCGCGAGCTTTCCGTTCATCGAGTACTGTTTTTCTGTGGACGAAAGAGGACACAACCATGGAATGACAATGGTCACCCTCTACTGTGTTCGCTCATATAAATCATCCATCATTAATTTAGTAGAGGAAGCATCTGCAGAAAGAAACAAAATTCTCATTCCCACCAGGAAGAAGCTGAAAAAATGTCGCTGAAAACATAATCTCGGTGGAGACACCACGATCACGCAGACGTATAATACCAGCTGACTTGATTCATGATTGATCTTATACGTAACAAACGAACCGCTGCCTTAAGTCTTTTACCAACAGAGTCCTGCCAGCGCTCTACTTGCAGCAGAAACCTACCAGAGGTCTCCTACCAATGGTCTTCCAGAAACAATCCTTCCAGTAGTATTCTTCCAATAATGTCCAGTCTTATACACTTGAATCCTACCAACAGAATCCTAAGAAAAGAATCTTGCTAATAAGTCTTCTATCAGGTAGTTACCAATCAGATTACATACAGTTATTAACACTGATGTAACAGAAAAAAACTCATAATGGCAGAGAGTTACTTTCACCTGTGAAGCTTCTTCATTCAATAGTTCTCTTCTACGATCGTGTCTTTTTCAGTACTTACTGACTTTGTGCCATATATCTCTGCAATATAGTGCACCACAACATTCACTGTGCAATATATGTTGTGGCATGCAAAGAGTATGTTACATTTATTCAGTGTATGTCACACTCCCATTTAGGCTGCCTCGCAACCAGCAAACCGGCTGCTAGGGGTTTAACGATCGTTAGGGTAACTGTCGTTAAATTAGTACCTTGGTTCATTGACCAATCACAGGCAAGCCCGCCAAAGCTGAAGCAATGTGGTTCACTTGCAGTTAGCATTGGCAGACTTGCCTACCTGCTGGTTGAGTACGGTGCACTCTCTCTGGCTTCTGCTTTGTCATCTGTCACCGTGGTGTACAATTATTATTATTATACAGGTATGTACATAGTGTACATACCTGTATATAGTGGGTGAAGGAAAATATACATTATAGTCTATTGCTGAGATTGTTTGCTCCAATTTCCATTACGACCAGGTCGTAATATATGTTAACATTGACATATAGTGATATATGGTATGGGAGACATTAACGCGTCGGCCATTTCCCATCAAGGAAAGGTGAGCCGAGAATGAAGAAACTCATAATCATTCATTCCATCACTGTACTCACCTATTTGTACTCACCTGTTTGTGGTTGCAGGGGTCGATTCATAGCTCCTGGCCCCGCCTCTTCGCTGATTGTTACTAGGTTCTCTCTCTACCTGCCTCATGAGCTTTATCATCCCTCGCCTTAAAACTATGTATGGTTCCCGCCTCCACTACGTCACTTTCTAGGCTATTCCACGGCCTGACTACTCTATATCTGAAGAAATACTTCCTAACATCCCTTTGATACATCTGAGTCTTCAACTTCCAATTGTGACCTCTTGTGTCTGTGTCCCATCTCTGGAACATCCCGTCTTTGTCCACCTTGCCTATTCCGCGCAGTATTTTATATGTCGTTATCATGTCTCCCCTGACCCTCCTGTCCTCCAGTGTCGTCAGGCCGATTTCCCTCAACCTTTCTTCGTAGGACATTCCCCTTAGCTCTTGCACTAGTCTTGTTGCAAACCTTTGCACTTTCTCTAATTTCTTGACGTGCTTGACTAGGTGTGGATTTTAAACTGGTGCTGCATACTCCAGTATGGCCCTGACGTAAATGGTATACAGAGTCTTGAACGAATCCTTACTGAGGTATCGGACGCTATCCGTAGGTTTGCCAGGAGCCCGTATGCTGCAGCAGTTATCTGATTGATGTGCGCCTCAGGAGATATGCTCGGTGTTATACTCACCCCCAGATCTTTTTCCTTCAGTGAGGTTTGCAGTCTTTGGCCATCTAAACTATATTGTGTCTGCGGTCTTCTTTGCCATTCCCCAATCTTCATGATTCTGCATTTTGCAAGGTTAAACTCAAGGAGCCAGTTGCTGGACCAGGCTTGTAGCCTGTCCAGGACTCTTTGTAGTCCTGCCTGATCCTCATCCGATTTGATTCTTCTCATTAACTTCACATCATCTGCAAACAAGGACACTTCTGAGTCGATGCCGTGTCACACAAGATACACTGATGATGCCGTGTCACACAAGATACACTGATGATGCCAGGTCACACAAGATACACTGATAATGCCAGGTCACACAAGATACACTGATAATGCCAGGTCACACAAGAAACACTGATGATGCCAGGTCACACAAGATACACTGATGATGCCAGGTCACACAAGAAACACTGATGATGCCAGGTCACACAAGATACACTGATGATGCCAGGTCACACAAGATACACTGATGATGCCAGGTCACACAAGAAACACTGATGATGCCAGGTCACACAAGATACACTGATGATGCCAGGTCACACAAGATACACTGATAATGCCAGGTCACACAAGATACACTGATAATGCCAGGTCACACAAGAAACACTGATGTCACACAAGATACACTGATGATGCCAGGTCACACAAGATACACTGATAATGCCAGGTCACACAAGAAACACTGATGATGCCAGGTCACACAAGATACACTGATGATGCCAGGTCACACAAGAACCATATGCCTATCAGAGAAATTATATAGCCATAAGTTTGGTAATAAAATATAATATGCAGTCCACGGCTTGTTCTCCAGAAGTTTTCATCACCAGAAGAATTAATAAAGTTTTTGGTCTACGAAACGTCTACTGTTGGTGAGAGTGATGGAGTGGTGGTGAGGGTGATGGACTGGTGGTGAGAGTGATGGAGTGGTGGTGAGGGTGATGGACTGGTGGTGAGAGTGATGGAGTGGTGGTGAGGGTGATGGACTGGTGGTGAGAGTGGAATGATGGTGATTGTGATGGTGATGGTGATGGTGATGGACTGGTGGTGAGAGTGATGGAGTGGTGGTGAGGGTGATGGACTGGTGGTGAGAGTGATGGAGTGGTGGTGAGGGTGATGGACTGGTGGTGAGAGTGATGGAGTGGTGGTGAGAGTGATGGACTGTTGGTGAGAGTGATGGAGTGGTGGTGAGGGTGATGGACTGGTGGTGAGAGTGATGGAGTGGTGGTGAGGGTGATGGACTGGTGGTGGATGACTGGTGGTGAGTGTTTGAGTGGTGGTGAGGGTGATGGACTGGTGGTGAGAGTGATGGAGTGGTGGTGAGAGTGATGGACTGGTGGTGAGAGTGATGGAGTGGTGGTGAGGGTGATGGACTGGTGGTGAGAGTGATGGAGTGGTGGTGAGGGTGATGGACTGGTGGTGAGAGTGATGGAGTGGTGGTGAGAGTGATGGACTGGTGGTGAGGGTGATGGACTGGTGGTGAGAGTGATGGAGTGGTGGTGAGAGTGATGGACTGGTGGTGAGAGTGATGGACTGGTGGTGAGAGTGATGGAGTGGTGGTGAGGGTGATGGAGTGGTGGTGAGAGTGATGGACTGGTGGTGAGTGACTGGTGGTGAGAGTGATGGACTGGTGGTGAGAGTGATGGAGTGGTGGTGAGGGTGATGGACTGGTGGTGAGAGTGATGGAGTGGTGGTGAGGGTGATGGACTGGTGGTGAGAGTGATGGAGTGGTGGTGAGGGTGATGGACTGGTGGTGAGAGTGATGGACTGGTGGTGAGAGTGATGGACTGGTGGTGAGAGTGATGGAGTGGTGGTGAGAGTGATGGAGTGGTGGTGAGGGTGATGGAGTGGTGGTGAGAGTGATGGGGTGGTAGTGAGGGTGATGGACTGGTGGTGAGAGTGATGGAGTGGTGGTGAGGGTGATGGACTGGTGGTGAGAGTGATGGGGTGGTAGTGAGGGTGATGGACTGGTGGTGAGAGTGATGGAGTGGTGGTGAGGGTGATGGAGTGGTGGTGAGGGTGATGGACTGGTGGTGAGAGTGATGGGGTGGTAGTGAGGGTGATGGACTGGTGGTGAGAGTGATGGAGTGGTGGTGAGGGTGATGGAGTGGTGGTGAGGGTGATGGACTGGTGGTGAGAGTGATGGAGTGGTGGTGAGGGTGATGGACTGGTGGTGAGAGTGATGGAGTGGTGGTGAGGGTGATGGACTGGTGGTGAGAGTGATGGAGTGGTGGTGAGGGTGATGGACTGGTGGTGAGAGTGATGGAGTGGTGGTGAGGGTGATGGAGTGGTGGTGAGGGTGATGGACTGGTGGTGAGAGTGATGGAGTGGTGGTGAGAGTGATGGACTGGTGGTGAGAATGATGGAGTGGTGGTGAGAGTGATGGACTGGTGGTGAGAGTGATGGACTGGTGGTGAGGGTGATGGACTGGTGGTGAGAGTGATGGACTGGTGGTGAGAATGATGGAGTGGTGGTGAGGGTGATGGACTGGTGGTGAGAGTGATGGACTGGTGGTGAGGGTGATGGACTGGTGGTGAGAGTGATGGACTGGTGGTGAGGGTTATGGACTGGTGGTGAGAGTGATGGACTGGTGGTGAGAATGATGGTGATTGTGATGGTGATGGACTGGTGGTGAGAGTGATGGACTGGTGGTGAGAGTGATGGACTGGTGGTGAGAGTGATGGACTGGTGGTGAGAGTGATGGAGTGGTGGTGAGGGTGATGGACTGGTGGTGAGAGTGATGGACTGGTGGTGAGGGTGATGGACTGGTGGTGAGAGTGATGGAGTGGTGGTGAGGGTGATGGACTGGTGGTGAGGGTTATGGACTGGTGGTGAGAGTGACTGACTGGTGATGAGAGTGATGGACTGCTGGTGAGAGTGATAGAGTGGTGGTGCGGGTGATGGTCTGGTGGTGAGGGTGATGGGCTGCTGGTGAGGGTGATGGACTGGTGGTGAGGATGATAGACTAGTGGTGAGGGTGATGGACTGCTGGTGAGGGTGATGGACTGGTGGTGAGGGTTATGGACTGCTGGTGAGGGTGATGGACTGATTTTGAGGGTGAAAGACTGAACGTGAGGGTGAAGGACTGGTGGTTAGCGTGTTGGACTTGTGGTGAGAGTGATCTCTCACTTCTCCTGTCTTCACATGTCTCACTTCTATCTTCACATCTCTCACTTCTCCTGTCTTCACATCTCTCACTTCTCCTGTCTTCACATCTCTCAACTCTCCTGTCTTCACATCTCTCGCTTCTCCTGTCTTCACATCTCTCGCTTCTCCTGTCTTCACATCTCTCGCTTCTCCTGTCTTCACATCTCTCGCTTCTCCTGTCTTCACATCTCTCGCTTCTCCTGTCTTCATATCTCTCACTTCTCCTGTCTTCACATCTCTCACTTCTGTCTTCACATCTTTCGCTTCTCCTGTCTTCACATCTCTCACTTCTCCTGTCTTCTCATCTTTCACTTCTCCTGTCTTCACATCTCTCACTTCTCCTGTCTTCACATCTCTCTCTTCTCCTGTCTTCACATCTCTCACTTCTCCTGTCTTCACATCTCTCGCTTCTCCTGTCTTTACATCTCTCACTTCTCCTGTCTTCACATCTCTCACTTCTCCTGTCTTCACGTCTCTCACTTCTCATGTCTTCACATCTCTCTCTTCTCCTGTCTTCACATCTCTCACTTCTCCTGTCTTCACATCTCACACTTCTCCTGTCTTCACATCTCTCACTTCTCCTGTCTTCACGTCTCTCACTTCTCATGTCTTCACATCTCTCTCTTCTCCTGTCTTCACATCTCTCACTTCTCCTGTCTTCACATCTCTCGCTTCTCCTGTCTTCACATCTCTCGCTTCTCCTGTCTTCATATCTCTCACTTCTCCTGTCTTCACATCTCTCACTTCTCCTGTCTTCATATCTCTCACTTCTCCTGTCTTCACATCTCTCACTTCTCCTGTCTTCACATCTCTCACTTCTGTCTTCACATCTTTCGCTTCTCCTGTCTTCACATCTCTCACTTCTCCTGTCTTCATATCTCTCACTTCTCCTGTCTTCACATCTCTCACTTCTCCTGTCTTCACATCTCTCACTTCTGTCTTCACATCTTTCGCTTCTCCTGTCTTCACATCTCTCGCTTCTCCTGTCTTTACATCTCTCATTTCTCCTGTCTTCACATCTCTCACTTCTCCTGTCTTCACGTCTCTCACTTCTCCTGTCTTCACATCTCTCACTTCTTCCTTCACATCTCTCACTTCTCCTATCTTCACATCTCTCACTTCTCCTGTCTTCACATCTCTCACTTCTCCTGTCTTCACATCTCTCGCTTCTCCTGTCTTCACATCTATCGCTTCTCCTGTCTTCATATCTCACACTTCTCCTGTCTTCACATCTCTCATTTCTGTCTTCACATCTCTCACTTCTTCCTTCACATCTCTCACTTCTCCTGTCTTCACATCTCTCGCTTCTCCTGTCTTTACAACTCTCACTTCTCCTGTCTTCATATCTCTCACTTCTCCTGTCTTCACATCTCTCACTTCTCCTGTCTTCACATCTCTCACTTCTCCTGTCTTCACATCTCTCACTTCTCCTGTCTTCACGTCTCTCACTTCTCATGTCTTCACATCTCTCTCTTCTCCTGTCTTCACATCTCTCACTTCTCCTGTCTTCACATCTCTCACTTCTCCTGTCTTCACATCTCTCACTTCTCCTGTCTTCACATCTCTCGCTTCTCCTGTCTTCACATCTCTCGCTTCTCCTGTCTTCATATCTCTCACTTCTCCTGTCTTCACATCTCTCACTTCTCCTGTCTTCACATCTCTCACTTCTCCTGTCTTCACATCTCTCACTTCTCCTGTCTTCACATCTCTCTCTTCTCCTGTCTTCACAACTCTCACTTCTCCTGTCTTCACATCTCTCGCTTCTCCTGTCTTTACATCTCTCACTTCTCCTGTCTTCACATCTCTCACTTCTCCTGTCTTCACGTCTCTCACTTCTCCTGTCTTCACATCTCTCACTTCTCCTATCTTCACATCTCTCACTTCTCCTGTCTTCACATCTCACACTTCTTCCTTCACATCTCTCACTTCTCCTGTCTTCACATCTTTCGCTTCTCCTGTCTTCATATCTCTCACTTCTCCTGTCTTCACATGTCTCACTTCTCCTGTCTTCATATCTCTCACTTCTCCTGTCTTCACATCTCTCACTTCTCCTGTCTTCACATCTCTCGCTTCTCATGTCTTCACATCTCTCACTTCTCCTGTCTTCACATCTCTCACTTCTCCTGTCTTCACATCTCTCACTTCTCCTGTCTTCACATCTCTCGCTTCTCCTGTCTTCACATCTCTCGCTTCTCCTGTCTTCATATCTCTCACTTCTCCTGTCTTCACATCTCTCACTTCTCCTGTCTTCACATCTCTCACTTCTCCTGTCTTCACATCTCTCACTTCTCCTGTCTTCACATCTCTCTCTTCTCCTGTCTTCACAACTCTCACTTCTCCTGTCTTCACATCTCTCGCTTCTCCTGTCTTTACATCTCTCACTTCTCCTGTCTTCACATCTCTCACTTCTCCTGTCTTCACGTCTCTCACTTCTCCTGTCTTCACATCTCTCACTTCTCCTATCTTCACATCTCTCACTTCTCCTGTCTTCACATCTCACACTTCTTCCTTCACATCTCTCACTTCTCCTGTCTTCACATCTTTCGCTTCTCCTGTCTTCATATCTCTCACTTCTCCTGTCTTCACATGTCTCACTTCTCCTGTCTTCATATCTCTCACTTCTCCTGTCTTTACATCTCTCACTTCTCCTGTCTTCACATCTCTCGCTTCTCATGTCTTCACATCTCTCACTTCTCCTGTCTTCATATCTCTCTCTTTTCCTGTCTTCACATGTCTCACTTCTCCTGTCTTCACATCTCTCACTTCTCCTGTCTTCACATCTCTCACTTCTCCTGTCTTCACATCTCTCACTTCTCCTGTCTTCACATCTCTCGCTTCTCCTGTCTTCACATCTCTCGCTTCTCCTGTCTTCATATCTCTCACTTCTCCTGTCTTCACATCTCTCACTTCTCCTGTCTTCACATCTCTCACTTCTCCTGTCTTCACATCTCTCACTTCTCCTGTCTTCACATCTCTCTCTTCTCCTGTCTTCACAACTCTCACTTCTCCTGTCTTCACATCTCTCGCTTCTCCTGTCTTTACATCTCTCACTTCTCCTGTCTTCACATCTCTCACTTCTCCTGTCTTCACGTCTCTCACTTCTCCTGTCTTCACATCTCTCACTTCTCCTATCTTCACATCTCTCACTTCTCCTGTCTTCACATCTCACACTTCTTCCTTCACATCTCTCACTTCTCCTGTCTTCACATCTTTCGCTTCTCCTGTCTTCATATCTCTCACTTCTCCTGTCTTCACATGTCTCACTTCTCCTGTCTTCATATCTCTCACTTCTCCTGTCTTTACATCTCTCACTTCTCCTGTCTTCACATCTCTCGCTTCTCATGTCTTCACATCTCTCACTTCTCCTGTCTTCATATCTCTCTCTTTTCCTGTCTTCACATGTCTCACTTCTCCTGTCTTCATATCTCTCACTTCTCCTGTCTTCTCATCTCTCACTTCTCCTGTCTTCTCATCTCTCACTTCTTCTGTTTTACATCTCTCACTTCTCCTGTCTTCACATCTCTCACTTCTCCTGTCTTCACATCTCTCACTTCTCCTGTTTTCTCATCTCTAACTTCTCCTGTCTTCACATCTCTCACTTCTCCTGTCTTCACATCTCTCACTTCTCCTGTCTTCACATCTCTCACTTCTCCTGTCTTCACATCTCTCGCTTCTCCTGTCTTCACATCTCTCACTTCTCCTGTCTTCATATCTCTCTCTTTTCCTGTCTTCACATGTCTCACTTCTCCTGTCTTCATATCTCTCACTTCTCCTGTCTTCTCATCTCTCACTTCTCCTGTCTTCTCATCTCTCACTTCTCCTGTCTTCACATCTCTCACTTCTCCTGTCTTCACATCTCTCACTTCTCCTGTCTTCACATCTCTCACTTCTCATGTCTTCACATCTCTCACTTCTCCTGTCTTCACATGTCTCACTTCTCCTGTCTTCATATCTCTCACTTCTCCTGTCTTCATATCTCTCACTTCTCCTGTCTTCACATCTCTCACTTCTCCTGTCTTCACATCTCTCGCTTCTCCTGTCTTCACATCTCTCACTTCTGTCTTCATATCTCTCTCTTTTCCTGTCTTCACATGTCTCACTTCTCCTGTCTTCATATCTTTCACTTCTCCTGTCTTCTCATCTCTCACTTCTCCTGTCTTCTCATCTCTCACTTCTCCTGTCTTCTCATCTCTCACTTCTCCTGTCTTCTCATCTCTCACTTCTCCTGTCTTCTCATCTCTCACTTCTCCTGTCTTCTCATCTCTCACTTCTCCTGTCTTCACATCTCTCACTTCTCCTGTCTTCACATCTCTCACTTCTCCTGTCTTCACATCTCTCACTTCTCCTGTCTTCACATCTCTCACTCTGGATATATTTAATAAAACATTGAACATTCACATTCTATATTTAACCTCTGGGAATAATATTTACATACATAATAATGAAGAGTTTCTTACCATATATATATGTGTACTTTCATCCACACACATTAATGTCTCCACTCAACCAACATACATTATACACAATAAATAAATAAATTAATAAATAAATAAATAAATATATATATATATATATATATATATATATATATATATATATATATATATATATATATATATATATATATATATATATATATATATGTGTATGTATATATATATATATATATATATATATATATATATATATATATATATATATATATATATATATATATATATATATATATATATATGTGTGTGTGTGTGTGTGTGTGTGTGTGTGTGTGTGTGTGTGTGTGTGTGTGTGTGTGTGTGTGTGTGTGTGTGTGTGTGAGTGTGTGTGTATGTGTGTTTGTGTAGAGAGAGAGAAAGAGAGAAAGAGAGAAGGACGGAGAGAGAAAGAAAGCAGAAAGAGAGAGTATGTACTTGTGAATCTTAGCTTATCATGGAGAAACAAGAGACAAATAACAAGAAAAAAGACAACAGATAACAATTAATAACAGTTTCCATAAAGAAAACGTGAAGGTTTTACTCATGGACAGTAATTTGTACATCAAAAAACGTTTAAAATACACTCACACAGCTAAATAATCGAATAAATTAATAATTAATATGGATGCAATATGAAATATAAATAGAACTCCGAAATTGTTACTAAGTGGCCAGAGCTTCGTGGACTAACTGGATGAGTGAGGTCTCTCGTCTAGGTAGTCTGCGGGTCAAGGCTGTCCAGGAGGATGTTACTGCTGGGCGCAGATTTCTGCGTGTCCTCCCCAGTAATAACATCTAACTGTTCTCGTTGTTCTCTTGGGTTGTTGTCTTGTCCTTGTGTTGTTGTCCTCTCTCTCGGTTGTTGTCCTCTCCTTCGGTTGTTGTCCTCTCCTTCGGTTGTTGTCCTCTCCATCGGTTGATGTCCTCTCCTTCGGTTGTTGTCCTCTCCATCGGTTGATGTCCTCTCCTTCGGTTGTTGTCCTCTCCATCGGTTGTTGTCCTCTCCTTCGGTTGTTGTCCTCTCCTTCGGTTGTTGACCTCTCCATCGGTTATTGTCCTCTCCTTCGGTTGTTGTCCTCTCCTTCGGTTGTTGTCCTCTCCTTCGGTTGTTGTCCTCTCCTTCGGTTGTTGTCCTCTCCTTCGGTTGTTGTCCTCTCCATCGGTTATTGTCCTCTCCTTCGGTTGTTGTCCTCTCCTTCGGTTGTTGTCCTCTCCTTCGGTTGTTGTCCTCTCCTTTGGTTGTTGTCCTCTCCTTGTGTTGTTGTCTGGTTCTTGTGTTGTCTAGTCCTTGTGTTGCTGACCTCAGGGAAGTGGTGAATGGTAAATATCCGAGGTGACAAGGATGGACACCTGAAGACATGGACCTGAGTAAGGCATTCATAACTTAATGATATTCTCTTTCAGAACTTCAAGATCTTCGAGAACTTCGAGACCTACGAGAACTTCAAGACCTTCGAGAGCTTCGAGAACTTCGAGACATTCGAGAACTTCAAGAACATCGAGAACTTCAAGATCTTCACCCTTCATCATCATTCCTTCGCCATCACTACCATTCCATCACCCTCACCAACAGTTCATCACCCTCACCACCAGTTCATCACCCTCACCACCAGTCCATCACCCTCACCACCAGTTCATCACCCTCGCCACCAGTCCATCACCCTCACCACAAGTCCATCACCCTCACCACCAATCCATCACCCTCACCACGGTCCATCACCCTCACCACCAATCCATCACCCTCACCACGGTCCATCACCCTCACCACCAATCCATCACCCTCACCACGGTCCATCACCCTCACCACCAATCCATCACCGTCACCACCAGTCCATCACCGTTACAACCAGTCCATAACAATCGTCAGTTATTCCTAACAAACGTCAATCGATCATCACAATCGTCAGTCGTTCATCACAATCGTCAGTCCGTTCTCACAATCGTCAATCGTTCATCGCAATCGTCAGTCGTTCATCACAATCGTCAATCGTTCATCACAATCGTCAGTCGTTCATCACAATCGTAAGACGTTCATCACCCTCACAACCAATCCATCACCCTCACCACCGATCCATCACCCTCACCACCAGTAATTCACCCTAACCACCGATCCATCACCCTCACCACCAGTCCATCAACATCACCACCAATCCATCACCTTCACCACCAGTCCACCATCCTCACCACCAGTCCATCCCCCTCACCACCAGTCCATCACTCTCACCACCAGGCCATCACCCTCACCGCCAGTCCATCACCCTAACAACCGAACCATCACCCTAACCACTGGATCATCACCCTAACCACCAGCCAATCACTTTCACCACCAGTCCATCACTCTCACCACCAGGCCATCACCCTCGCCAGCAGTCCATAACCCTAACAACCGATCCATCACCCTCACCACCGGTTCATCACCCTAACCACCAGCCCATCACTCTCACCACCAGTCCATCTCCCTCACCACCAGTCCATCACTCTCACCACCAATGCATCTCACCACCAGTCCATCACCCTCACAACCAGTTCATCACCATCACCACCAGCCCATCACCCTCACCACCAGTCCACCACACTCACCACCAGTCCATCACCCTCACCACCAGTCCATCACCCTCACCACCAGTCCATCACCCTCACAACCAGTCCATCACCTTAACCACTGATCCATTACCCTCACCACCAGTCCATCCCTCTCACTAGCAGTCCATCACTCTCACCACCAGATCATTCTCCCCAACAGTCAATCACTCTCACCACCAGACCATTATCACCACCAGTCCATCACCCTCACAACCAATCAATCACCCTCACCACCAGTCCTTCACCCTCACAACCATTCCATCACCCTCACCTCCAGTCCTCACCACCAGTCCATACCCCTCACCACCAGTCCATCACTCTCACCACCAGTCCATCACCCTGACCGCCAGCCCATCACTCTCACCACCAGAACATCATTCTCACTCACAGTCAATCACTCTCACCACCAGTCCATCACTCTCACCACCAGATCATTCTCACCAACAGTCAATCACTCTCACCACCAGACCATTATCACCACCAGTCCATCACCCTCACAACCAATCAATCACCCTCACCACCAGTCCATCACCCTCACAACCATTCCATCACCCTCACCTCCAGTCCATCACTCTCACCACCAGTCCATCACCCTGACCACCAGTCCATCACCCTCACCACAAGTCCATCACCTTCACCACCAGTCCATCACCTTCACCACCAGTCCATCACCCTCACCACCAGTCCATAACTCTCGTCACCAGTCCATCACCCTCACCATCAGTCCATCACTCTCACCAATAGTATATCACCCTCACCACCAGTCCATCACCCTCACCACCAGTCCATCACCCTCACTACCAGTCCATCACCCTCACCACCGATCCATCACCCTCACCACCAGTCCATCACTCACGTCACCAGTCCATCACCCTCACCAGCAGCCCATCACCTTCACCACCAGTCCATCACCATCACCACAAGTCCATCACTCTCACAACCAGTCCATCACACTCACCACCAGTCCATCATTCTCATCACCATTCCATCATTCTCACCACCAGTCCATCACCCTCTCCACCAGTCCATCACCCTCTCCACCAGTCCATCACCCTCTCCACCAGTCCATCACCCTCTCCACCAGTCCATCACTCTCCACCAGTCCACTCTCACCACAAGTCCATCACCCTTACCACCAGTCCATCACCCTCACCACCAGTCCATCACACTCACCACCAGTCCATCACCCTCTCCACCAGTCCATCACCCTCTCCACCAGTCCATCACCCTCTCCACCAGTCCATCACCCTCTCCACCAGTCCATCACTCTCCACCAGTCCACTCTCACCACAAGTCCATCACCCTTACCACCAGTCCATCACCCTCACCACAAGTCCATCACTCTCACCACAAGTCCATCACCCTCTCCACCAGTCCATCACCCTCTCCACCAGTCCATCACTCTCCACCAGTCCACTCTCACCACAAGTCCATCACCCTCACCACCAGTCCATCACACTCACCACCAGTCCATCACTCTCACCACCAGTCCATCACCCTCACCATCAGTCCATCACCCTCACCACCAGTCCATCACCCTCACCACCACTCCATCACTCTCACCACCAGTCCATCACCCTCACCACCACTCCATCACTCTCACCACCAGTCCATCACCCTCACCACCAGTCCATCACCCTCACCACCAGTCCATCACTCTCACCACCAGTCCATCACCCTCACCACCACTCCATCACTCTCACCACCAGTCCATCACCCTCACCACCACTCCATCACTCTCACCACCAGTCCATCACCCTCACCACCACTCCATCACTCTCACCAACAGTAGACGTTTCGTAGACCAAAATCTTTATTAATTCTTCTGGTGATGAGAACTTCTGGAGAACAAGCCGTGGACTGCATATTATATTTTATTACCAAACTTATGGCTATATAATTTCTCTGATAGGCATATTGTTCTTGTGTGACCTGGCATCATCAGTGTATCTTGTGTGACCTGGCATCATCAGTGTATCTTGTGTGACCTGGCATCATCAGTGTTTCTTGTGTGACCTGGCATTATCAGTGTATCTTGTGTGACCTGGCATCATCAGTGTATCTTGTGTGACCTGGCATCATCAGTGTTTCTTGTGTGACCTGGCATCATCAGTGTTTCTTGTGTGACCTGGCATTATCAGTGTATCTTGTGTGACCTGGCATTATCAGTGTATCTTGTGTGACCTGGCATCATCAGTGTTTCTTGTGTGACCTGGCATTATCAGTGTATCTTGTGTGACCTGGCATCATCAGTGTATCTTGTGTGACCTGGCATCATCAGTGTATCTTGTGTGACCTGGCATCATCAGTGTTTCTTGTGTGACCTGGCATTATCAGTGTATCTTGTGTGACCTGGCATCATCAGTGTATCTTGTGTGACCTGGCATCATCAGTGTTTCTTGTGTGACCTGGCATCATCAGTGTTTCTTGTGTGACCTGGCATTATCAGTGTATCTTGTGTGACCTGGCATTATCAGTGTATCTTGTGTGACCTGGCATCATCAGTGTTTCTTGTGTGACCTGGCATTATCAGTGTATCTTGTGTGACCTGGCATCATCAGTGTATCTTGTGTGACCTGGCATCATCAGTGTATCTTGTGTGACCTGGCATCATCAGTGTTTCTTGTGTGACCTGGCATTATCAGTGTATCTTGTGTGACCTGGCATCATCAGTGTATCTTGTGTGACCTGGCATCATCAGTGTTTCTTGTGTGACCTGGCATCATCAGTGTTTCTTGTGTGACCTGGCATCATCAGTGTATCTTGTGTGACCTGGCATCATCAGTGTTTCTTGTGTGACCTGGCATTATCAGTGTATCTTGTGTGACCTGGCATTATCAGTGTATCTTGTGTGACCTGGCATCATCAGTGTATCTTGTGTGACCTGGCATCATCAGTGTATCTTGTGTGACCTGGCATCATCAGTGTTTCTTGTGTGACCTGGCATCATCAGTGTTTCTTGTGTGACCTGGCATCATCAGTGTTTCTTGTGTGACCTGGCATCATCAGTGTTTCTTGTGTGACCTGGCATCATCAGTGTATCTTGTGTGACACGGCATCATCAGTGTATCTTGTGTGACCTTGCATCATCAGTGTATCTTGTGTGACCTGGCATCATCAGTGTATCTTGTGTGACCTGGCATCATCAGTGTATCTTGTGTGACACGGCATCATCAGTGTATCTTGTGTGACACGGCATCATCAGTGTATCTTGTGTGACCTGGCATCATCAGTGTATCTTGTGTGACCTGGCATCATCAGTGTATCTTGTGTGACCTGGCATCATCAGTGTATCTTGTGTGACACGGCATCATCAGTGTATCTTGTGTGACACGGCATCATCAGTTTATCTTGTGTGACCTGGCATCATCTGTGTATCTTGTGTGACCTGGCATCATCAGTGTATCTTGTGTGACACGGCATCATCAGTGTATCTTGTGTGACCTGGCATCATCAGTGTATCTTGTGTGACCTGGCATCATCAGTGTATCTTGTGTGACCTGGCATCATCAGTGTATCTTGTGTGACCTGGCATCATCAGTGTATCTTGTGTGACCTGGCATCATCAGTGTATCTTGTGTGACCTGGCAACATCAGTGTATCTTGTGTGACACGGCATCATCAGTGTATCTTGTGTGACCTGGCATCATCAGTGTATCTTGTGTGACACGGCATCATCAGTGTATCTTGTGTGACCTGGCATCATCAGTGTATCTTGTGTGACACGGCATCATCAGTGTATCTTGTGTGACCTGGCATCATCAGTGTATCTTGTGTGACCTGGCATCATCAGTGTATCTTGTGTGACCTGGCATCATCAG
This sequence comes from Cherax quadricarinatus, assembly GCF_038502225.1. Taxonomy (NCBI): domain Eukaryota; kingdom Metazoa; phylum Arthropoda; class Malacostraca; order Decapoda; family Parastacidae; genus Cherax; species Cherax quadricarinatus. The sequence continues at coordinate 72,995 of NW_027196782.1, forward strand.
TGTATCTTGTGTGACCTGGCATCATCAGTGTATCTTGTGTGACCTGGCATCATCAGTGTATCTTGTGTGACCTGGCATCATCAGTGTATCTTGTGTGACCTGGCATCATCAGTGTATCTTGTGTGACCTGGCATCATCAGTGTATCTTGTGTGACCTGGCATCATCAGTGTATCTTGTGTGACCTGGCATCATCAGTGTATCTTGTGTGACCTGGCATCATCAGTGTATCTTGTGTGACCTGGCATCATCAGTGTATCTTGTGTGACCTGGCATCATCAGTGTATCTTGTGTGACCTGGCATCATCAGTGTATCTTGTGTGACCTGGCATCATCAGTGTATCTTGTGTGACCTGGCATCATCAGTGTATCTTGTGTGACCTGGCATCATCAGTGTATCTTGTGTGACCTGGCATCATCAGTGTATCTTGTGTGACCTGGCATCATCAGTGTATCTTGTGTGACACGGCATCATCAGTGTATCTTGTGTGACCTGGCATCATCAGTGTATCTTGTGTGACCTGGCATCATCAGTGTATCTTGTGTGACCTGGCATCATCAGTGTATCTTGTGTGACCTGGCATCATCAGTGTATCTTGTGTGACCTGGCATCATCAGTGTATCTTGTGTGACACGGCATCATCAGTGTATCTTGTGTGAGCAGGCACTACTGTACATTTTCAGAGCTGTACAGTATCTTTTTTGGCATGATCTTTCGTTCTTATGTGTGAGAAGGATTAGATTTGAGATAGATCTGCCTTACTGTGGCCAGCAATCCTCTTGTCTCTACATCCTGTGAGAATATACACCTCCTGTGAGACCATACACCTCCTGTGAGACCATACACCTCCTGTAAGACCATACACCTTCTTTGCACCTCCTGTGACACCATGCACCTCCTGTGACACCATACACCTCCTGTGATACCATACACCTCCTGTGACACCATACACCTCCTGTGACACCATGCACCTCCTGTAACACCATGCACCTCCTGTAACACCGTACACCTCCTGTGACACCATACACCTCCTGTAACACCATACACCTCCTGTAGCACCATACACAGCTGCCACACCTTACATCTCCACAATATATGCTGTATTCAAGTGCCACTACAGAGTAAACAAAACACTGAAGATGAAAAACGTTTCAACAAGCCTGAGGTACTGGCAACGTTAAGAAAATATTGCTGTTTCTACTAGAGCCGAGGGACAGAATACCTCAGAATCATACCTTCTTGAGTGGACGCTCTCCTAGCCCCTTGACTGACCACTTCAAAATCTGTATTTCAAATGTCTTCAATAAGTTAGCCACCTCACTGTTCATCTAAAGAATCCTGCTGCACAGATGCATGTTGCATGTATGCCTTATTCATCTATCAACAAAGGAAGGAAGGAAGGAAGGAAGGAAGGAAGGAAAGAAAGAAGGGAAGTAAGGAAAGAAGGAATAAAAACGGAAGTGAGGGAGAGAAGAAAACAAGGAAAACGTTGGTGGGTTGAGAAGGGAAGAACGAGAACTGTGAAGTGGTGTAGAAAATCCTTACATCTACGACGCTTTGAAGCGAGAAGTTTGTTCTGAGCGGCTGATTGTACGAAGCTATTGAGCTCCTGAGACATGAACACCAGACGTAAGTTTCTGAAATGTTTGAATAAAATGGAAGAGTGTTTTGGCTGTTTTTAAACGATAACATATATATATATATATATATATATATATATATATATATATATATATATATATATATATATATATATATATATATATATATATATATATATGCAAAACAACCACTCTGAAAGAATAGAGAAATTCCAAGCGTAGTCACGAAAGCGCTTGGAATTTCTCTATTCTTTCAGAGTGGTTGTTTTGCATATTTTGAAAATCACCTGTTTACTGTGATCTTATTGCATATATATATATATATATATATATATATATATATATATATATATATATATATATATATATATATATATATATTATATATGCAAAACAACCACTCTGAAAGAATAGAGAAATTCCAAGCGCTTTCGTGACTACTCACATTATCAAGGAACTATGAAAGTGAAGCATCCAAGGAAGCTATATAGGGGGTCCGGCCAGCACCTCACTATCAGATCCCACAACGGTTAAACACGTGACGCGCGGCGAGCCAACTTGGATAGGTCCTTTGCAAAACTCACCCCCAAACTATTCTACCCAAGAAAATTTAAAAATTATTTGTCCAGTGTATTATTAAATTCTTCCCAAATTCTATTAATTATAAATGGATCTAATTTATATAAACCAAAGGAAATATTCATATTATTGTCAAAACTGCTTTTTATGAAACAAGATTCAATTATATTCCTGTCGACCATGGACTTGCTAGATACTACTTTCTCAACTTTTTGAAAATCAATTGGATGGTTAAAATCTCTTACATGAATAAATAGAGCATTGGAATCTTGTCCAGTTCTAATGCTATATTTATGTTGTTTTAATCTTAGTTCGAGATTTTTACCAGTTTGACCGTAATAAACTTTATCGCAAATTTTACAAGGAATCTTATAGACACATCCATCAGCATTTTGGGGGGAATTCTTTATCAAAAGTTTTTTTTTACTGTATCAAGATTTTTGAATACAACTTTAATATTAAAAGTCTTAAGAAGAGAAGGCATATCAACCAAGTTTTCATGGTAAGGGAGAACCAACATATTTTTAGTTGAATAAGGCTGGTTGCCCCTTTTTGGATTATAAAAAGTGTTTCTAGCAACTTTAAAAGATTTATCAATTACATTTCTTGGGTATTTTAAATCATTACCTATTTCATAAATTTTTGGATATTTCCTCATCTATGAACTCAGGACTACAAATTCGTAAAGCTCTCAAAAACATTGATGAGAAAACAGACAGTTTGACTCTATCTTGATGCGAGGAATAATAGTGGACATAGGAACAGTTATTTGTATTTCCTATGTCCACTATTATTCCTCGCATCAAGATAGAGTCAAACTGTCTGTTTTCTCATCAATGTTTTTGAGAGCTTTACGAATTTGTAGTCCTGAGTTCATAGATGAGGAAACATCCAAAATTTATGAAATAGGTAATGATTTAAAATACCCAAGAAATGTAATTGATAAATCTTTTAAAGTTGCTAGAAACACTTTTTATAATCCAAAAAGGGGCAACCAGCCTTATTCAACTAAAAATATGTTGGTTCTCCCTTACCTTGAAAACTTGGTTGATATGCCTTCTCTTCTTAAGACTTTTAATATTAAAGTTGTATTCAAAAATCTTGATTCAGTAAAAAAACTTTTGATAAAGAATTCCCCCCAAAATGCTGATGGATGTGTCTATAAGATTCCTTGTAAAATTTGCGATAAAGTTTATTACGGTCAAACTGGTAAAAATCTCGAACTAAGATTAAAACAACATAAATATAGCATTAGAACTGGACAAGATTCCAATGCTCTATTTATTCATGTAAGAGATTTTAACCATCCAATTGATTTTCAAAAAGTTGAGAAAGTAGTATCTAGCAAGTCCATGGTCTTGGGCACGACCTACTTCCACATTGAACAAATGTGACACGACCTATGACTGCTGCACCTCTCCTTCCATACGGTTTATAAGCTGCTTCTCCGCTGATATGCCGTATTCTATTCAAGATTGATGGACTGAACACATCGACTAAAGGTTGAGGGACTGATTACCTCATTCTCCTCCTGTTCTTCAAGTTTCTCCTACGTATGGACTGATGAAGCCACTGTGTGGCGAAACGTTTCCTCAATAAAGATACCCAAGAGTTGCACATGTGTCTAATTTATCAACATGTCGGTTCTCTGAACCATTCATCTACAAAGTCGACAGGAATATAATTGAATCTTGTTTCATAAAAAGCAGTTTTGACAATAATATGAATATTTCCTTTGGTTTATATAAATTAGATCCATTTATAATTAATAGAATTTGGGAAGAATTTAATAATACACTGGACAAATAATTTTTAAATTTTCTTGGGTAGAATAGTTTGGGGGTGAGTTTTGCAAAGGACCTATCCAAGTTGGCTCGCCGCGCGTCACGTGTTTAACCGTTGTGGGATCTGATAGTGAGGTGCTGGCCGGACCCCTTATATAGCTTCCTTGGATGCTTCACTTTCATAGTTCCTTGATAATGTGAGTAGTCACGAAAGCGCTTGGAATTTCTCTATTCTTTCAGAGTGGTTGTTTTGCATATTTTGAAATCACCTGTTTACTGTGATCTTATTGCATATATATATATATATATATATATATATATATATATATATATATATATATATATATATATATATATATATATATATATATATATATTCTTCCTGATAACCTCAGTGACTCAGCAGGAATACAGGACCCTAGCTATGCCAGTGCCATCACTGAATGGGAGACTCTTGCTGCTCCAGCACCAAACCCTAGTGCAGCACTGGCTCACAAACAGTCAAGCTGGGCAGGCCCGATCGCTGAAGAGGTGCTTGCCAACATGCTCAGAGCTACAACATCAGATAGGGAGACTGCCCGTCTCCAGGCTGTGAGCGCCCATATCGGCAATGGGAACGCGACTTGCTGCCCCAATTCACACAGAATATACGTGTATTTGCGGCGAAGCACAAGCATACCAATACGGTCTACATGGTCTTAACCGTTCCTAAACCAAGGACTGACATGCAAGACACAATGAGGTCAACGACATCATAAAGAGAACCCTTGCCACAGCTGGATGCCCAGCCGAGAGGGAGCCCCGATCACTAGCAGCCAACAATACCCACAACCCAGCAAACCGCCCCGAAGGGATCACCATCTATCCTTGGAAGAATGGCAAGCTCCTAGCATGGGACTATACCTGTGCGTCCACACTGGCTGACACCTATATCCATCACAGTGTGGGGCGACAGGGAGGAGCTGCTGACCACAGGGAGGAGTACAAGATCAGCAAGTACAGAGACATAAGTCAACAGTATCAATTTGTCCCAGTGGGATCAGAGACCTTGGGATCATGGGGAAAAAATGCCACACGTTTCCCTAAAGCAAAAAATCCAGCCAGCAGTAACAGCCTGGTTGATCAGGCTCTGATCCACCAGGAGGCCTGGTCACAGACCGGGCCGCGGGGGCGTTGACCCCCAGAGCTCTCTCTAGGTATACTCCAGGTAAAGAATTGGGTTCCAGGCTCATCGAAACCACCAGGGACCCAAGGGCAGCCACTTTCATGTTCCAGTGCCTCAGCGTGGCCATCCAGAGGGGAAATGTTTGCTGCATACTTGGCTCGCGTCCGGCTTCGGAGGAGATGGAGGAAATTCATGATCTTTAATACATTGTACAATTGAATTAATGTTTATGTTTTCCTGTAAATGTATTCTGTTTATTAATAAATGTTCACTTAGAATACAAAATATAGGGGGTGGTAGGAGAAGAAAATATTCAAACACCTCCGAGGAGAACCTTGAGTTTTCACTGAGGTACGTTTATTCTTCTCTGAGGATGAGGATCCCCATTCCAGCTATAGAGGTGGTACCTCCCTATATATATATATATATATATATATATATATATATATATATATATATATATATATATATATATATATATATATATATATATATATATATATACATATATATATAT
>NW_027196783.1:15000-17500 GCF_038502225.1 Cherax quadricarinatus
CTTTTCCATTCTCTAGTACACCTAGTTTTTGCCTCCCTACACCATTGGGTGAACCAAGGACTCGTTCTGTTCTTCCCATTATTTCTGTTTCCCTTGGGAACAAACCTCTCCTCTGCCTCCTTGCATTTGTGTGTGTGTGTGTGTGTGTGTGTGTGTGTGTGTGTGTGTGTGTGTGTGTGTGTGTGTGTGTTAGTTACCATTTGGTCCTAGGCACATGTCGATTAGACACTAGGCCTGTTGTATGTGCATGCGTGTGTGTGTGTGTGTGTGTGTGTGTGTGTGTGTGTGTGTGTGTGTGTGTGTGTGTGTGTGTGTGTGTGTGTGTGTGTGTGTGTGTGTGTGGCTGTGTGCCACTATAGTGGCTTGGTGAAGGCAGGAAGCCAGAGGCTTGGTGAAGGCAGGAAGCCAGAGGCTTGTGTAGCTTTCATTTATTGACGACTGAGGCAATTTCTATAACCAACAGGACGTGTGTGTAAGGTATGTGAGGAGCCTTGCTAGGGTAGGGGTGGCAGGGGTATACCTTGCTAGGGTAGGGGTGGCAGTGGTACACCTTGCTAGGGTAGGGGTGGCAGGGGTACACCTTGCTAGGGTAGGGGTGGCAGGGGTACACCTTGCTAGGGTAGGGGTGGCAGGGGTACACCTTGCTAGGGTAGGGGTGGCAGGGGTACACCTTGCTAGGGTATGGGTGGCAGGGGTACACCTTGCTAGGGTAGGGGTAGCAGGGGTACACCTTGCTAGGGTAGGGGTGGCAGGGGTACACCTTGCTAGGGTAGGGGTGGCAGGGGTACACCTTGCTAGCATAGGGGTGGCAGGGGTACACCTTGCTAGGGTAGGGGTGGCAGGGGTACACCTTGCTAGGGTAGGGGTGGCAGGGGTACACCTTGCTAGGGTAGGGGTGGCAGGGGTACACCTTGCTAGGGTAGGGGTGGCAGGGGTACACCTTGCTAGGGTAGGGGTGGCAGGGGTACACCTTGCTAGGGTAGGGGTGGCAGGGGTACACCTTGCTAGGGTAGGGGTGGCAGGGGTACACCTTGCTAGGGTAGGGGTGGCAGGGGCATACACACCTTGCTAGGGTAGGGGTGGCAGTAGGGGTGGCAGGGGTACACCTTGCTAGGGTAGGGGTGGCAGGGGTACACCTTGCTAGGGTAGGGGTGGCAGGGGTACACCTTGCTAGGGTAGGGGTGGCAGGGGTACACCTTGCTAGGGTAGGGGTGGCAGGGGTACACCTTGCTAGGGTAGGGGTGGCAGGGGTACACCTTGCTAGGGTATGGGTGGCAGGGGTACACCTTGCTAGGGTAGGGGTGGCAGGGGTACACCTTGCTAGGGTAGGGGTGGCAGGGGTACACCTTGCTAGGGTAGGGGTGGCAGGGGTACACCTTGCTAGGGTAGGGGTGGCAGGGGTACACCTTGCTAGGGTAGGGGTGGCAGGGGCACCTTGCTAGGGTAGGGGTGGCAGGGGTACACCCTGCTAGGGTAGGGGTGGCAGGGGTACACCTTGCTAGGGTAGGGGGGTGGCAGGGGTACACCCTGCTAGGGTAGTGGTGGCAGGGGTACACCTTGCTAGGGTAGGGGTGGCAGGGGTACACCCTGCTAGGGTAGGGGGGCAGTGGCAGGGGTACACCTTGCTAGGGTAGGGGTGGCAGGGGAACACCTTGCTAGGGTCGGGGGGGGAGGGGTACACCTTGCTAGGGTAGGGGTGGCAGGGGTACACCTTGCTAGGGTAGGGGTGGCAGGGGGCTGGCAGGGGTACACCTTGCTAGCATAGGGGTGGCAGGGGTACACCTTGCTAGGGTAGGGGTGGCAGGGGTACACCTTGCTAGGGTAGGGGTGGCAGGGGTACACCTTGCTAGGGTAGGGGTGGCAGGGGTACACCTTGCTAGGGTAGGGGTGGCAGGGGTACACCTTGCTAGGGTAGGGGTGGCAGGGGTACACCTTGCTAGGGTAGGGGTGGCAGGGGTACACCTTGCTAGGGTATGGGTGGCAGGGGTACACCTTGCTAGGGTAGGGGTGGCAGGGGTACACCTTGCTAGGGTAGGGGTGGCAGGGGTACACCTTGCTAGGGTAGGGGTGGCAGGGGTACACCTTGCTAGGGTAGGGGTGGCAGGGGTACACCTTGCTAGGGTAGGGGTGACAGGGGTACACCTTGCTAGGGTAGGGGTGGCAGGGGTACACCTTGCTAGGGTAGGGGTGGCAGGGGTACACCTTGCTAGGGTAGGGGTGGCAGGGGTACACCTTGCTAGGGTAGGGGTGGCAGGGGTACACCTTGCTAGGGTAGGGGTGGCAGTGGTACACCTTGCTAGGGTAGGGGTGGCAGGGGTACACCTTGCTAGGGTAGGGGTGACAGGGGTACACCTTGCTAGGGTATGGGTGGCAGGGGTACACCTTGCTAGGGTAGGGGTGGCAGTGGTACACCTTGCTAGGGTAGGGGTGGCAGGGGTACACCTTGCTAGGGTAGGGGTGGCAGTGGTACACCTTGCTAGGGTAGGGGTGGCAGGGTAGG
>NW_027196783.1:20000-45000 GCF_038502225.1 Cherax quadricarinatus
CACACACACACATGAGTACACACACACACACACACACACACACACACACACACACACACATACACACACACACACACACACACACACACACACACCTGAGTCAGGTAGTTGAGCACTTAATTAAGCAGCAGCCAGGTTTAAACTCTCTCGACTGGAGTAGAAAGTTTATTGAATGGTCAGACATTATTTACAAATTGTTTATTAAATCCCGGGTTTTATTTTTGGACTGCTCGTCAGGTGGATTTTGAAAATGGTCAGTGTTGATTATTTTGCGCCAGGCTGGGCAAGCATTGTTGTTTTTGTGGGTTGGAAGTGAGAATGAAAACATGGCGATAGTGAGGAAACATGTCAGGACTCGCGCTATGGGACGTGGCAACGTTGTGTGCTGATTCAACACACGTATGTAACATGTAGCGATACATCGTCTAGTCTCCAGAATTTAAGTTCTAAGACGTGTGTGTGTGTGTGTGTGTGTGTGTGTATGTGTGTGTATGTGTGTGTGTGTGTGTGTGTGTGTGTGTGTATGTGTGTACTCATCTATTTGTGGTTGCAGGGGTCGATTCATAGCTCCTGTGTGTGTGTGTGTGTGTGTGTGTGTGTGTACTTACTTGTACATGGTTGCAGGGGGTCAGGTCGCAGCTCCTGGCCCAGCCTCTTTATTGGTCGCTACTAGGTCCACTCTCTCCCTGCTCCATGAGCTTTGTCGTACCTCTTCTTAAAGCTATGTATGGATCCTGCCTCCACTACATCACTCTCCAGACTATTCCACTTCCTGACAACTCTATGGCTGAAGAAATACTTCCTAACATCCCTGTCACACATCTGAGTTTTCAATTTCCAGTTGTGTCCCCTTGTTTCTGTGTCTCATGTGTGTGTACTCGCCTAACTGTGTTTGCAGGGGTCGACTCATAGCTCCTGGCCCCTGTATGTGTGTGTGTGTGAGTGACCGGAACCAAGGCAGCATCATTTGTATACACCAACAGCCCCAATTTCCAGCCCATTTCCGGAGGGTCTTTCCCTCCCCCTCCCAACACCTCAACCACTACCCCCCTCCCAACACCTCAACCACTACCCCCCTCCAATGATCCAACCTCCCTCCCACCAACACCCTCCCCCTCTCCTCAGTGACTTAACGAGGCCTCGCCTGACCTCAGCACAACCTCAGCTTGACCTGGGACTGACCTCAGCACTTTACATAAGAGAACCTTACATCCACTGCTTCATACATGGTGATATATATATATATATATATATATATATATATATATATATATATATATATATATATATATATATATATATATATATATATATATATATATAAACACTACACACAGTATACACACACAACCGGTCAGGTGGTTAGTAGCGACACTTACTGACACCGTCCCACCTCCGCAATGGTCTTGCCAGTGTGAGAGTGGTTAGTAGCGGTACTTCCCAACACTGTGCCACCCCGGCAGTGACTCTTGGCATCACTCTCAGTGCCGTACTCAGGGCCAGAGATAACAGACCTTTAACTATGTAGATTGGATCGTTTAATTGTAGTGCTGGAAATTTGTGTATTTTAAATTAATGCTGAATGCCGTGTTCTCTCTCTCTCTCTCTCTCTCTCTCTCTCTCTCTCTCTCTCTCTCTCTCTCTCTCTCTCTCTCTCTCTCTCTCTCTCTCTCTCTCGGTTTTTACCCCCCTTTGTAGGAAAAGAATCCTGTGAGTGTATTAAAATGAGAATTTGTGCGTATGTAGGTAAGTGTATACGTGTGTGTGTGTGTGTGTGTGTGTGTGTGTACTCACCTATTTGTACTCACCTATTTGTGGTTGCAGGGGTCGAGTCTTAGCTCCTGGCCCCGCCTCTTCACCGGTTGCTACTGGGCCCTCTCTCTCCCCGCTCCATGAGCTTTATCAAACCTCGTCTTAAAACTGTGTATGGTTCCTGCCTCCACTACGTCATTTTCTAGGCTATTCCACTGCCTTACAACTCTATGACTGAAGAAATACTTCCTACTATCTCTCTGACTCATTTGTGTCTTCAACTTCCAATTGTGGCCTCTTGTTTCTGTGTCCCCTCCCTGGAACATCCTGTCTTTGTCCACCTTGTCTATTCCACGCAGTATTTTATATGTCGTTATCATGTCTCCCCTGACCCTCCTGTCCTCCAGTGTCGTCAGGCCGATTTCCCTTAATCTTTCTTCATAGGACATTCCCCTTAGCTCTGGAACTAACCTTGTCGCAAACCTTTGTACTTTCTCTAGTTTCTTGACGTGCTTTATCAAGTGCGGGTTCCAAACAGGTGCTGCATACTCCAGTATGGTCCTGACATACACGGTGTACAGTGTCTTGAATGATTCCTTATTAAGGTATCGGAATGCTGTTCTCAGGTTTGCCAGGCGCCCATATGCTGCAGCAGTTATCTGATTGATGTGTGCTTCCGGAGACATGCTCGGTGTTATACTGACCCCAAGATCTTTCTCCTTGAGTGAGGGTTGCAGTCTTTGACCACCTAGCCTATACTCTGTCTGTGGTCTTCTGTGCCCTTCCCCTATCTTCATGACTTTGCATTTGGCAGGATTAAATTCGAGAAGCCATTTGCTGGACCAGGTGTCCAGGTCTCTTTGAAGTCCTGCCTGGTCCTCATCAGACTTAATTCTCCTCATTAACTTCACATCATCTGCAAACAGGGACACTTCTGAGTCTAACCCTTCCATCATGTCGTTCACATATACCAAAAATAGCACTGGTCCTAGGACCGACCCCTGTGGGACCCCGCTCGTCACAGGTGCCCACTGTGATACATCATTACGTACCATGACTCGTTGTTGCCTCCCTGTCAGGTATTCTCTGATCCACTGCAGTGCCCTTCCTGTTATATGCGCCTGATGCTCTAGCTTCTGCACTAATCTCTTGTGAGGAACTGTGTCAAAGGCCTTCTTGCAGTCCAAGAAGATGCAATCAACCCACCCCTCTCTCTCGTGTCTTACTTCTGTTATTTTATCATAAAACTCCAGATGGTTTGTGACACAGGATTTGCCTTCCGTGAATCCGTGCTGGTTGGCATTTATACTCTTATTCCGTTCCAGGTGCTCCACCACTCCCCTCCTGATAATCTTCTCCATAATTTTGCATACTATACACGTCAATGACACAGGTCTATAGTTTAGTGCCTCTTTTCTGTCTCCTTTTTTAAAAATGGGAACTACATTTGCCGTCTTCCATACTTCAGGTAGTTGCGCAGTTTCCAGGGACGTGTTGAAGATTGTGGTAAGTGGCACGCACAACATATCTGCTCCCTCTCTAAGGACCCACGGTGAGATGTCCGGTCCCATTGCCTTTGAGGTATCGATGTCGATGTGTGTGTGTGTGTGTGTGTGTGTGTGTGTGTGTGTGTGTGTGTGTGTGTGTGTGTGTGTGTGTGTGTACTCACCTAGTTGTGGTTGCAGGGGTCGAGTGACAGCTCCTGGCCCCGCCTCTTCATTAGTCGCTATTAGATCACTCTCCCTGCTCCATGTGTACTCACCTATTTGTGGTTGCAGGGGTCGAGTCTTAGCTCCTGGCCCCGCCTCTTCACCGGTTGCTACTGGGCCCTCTCTCTCCCCGCTCCATGAGCTTTATCGTGTGTGTGTGTGTGTGTGTGTGTGTGTGTGTGTGTGTGTGTGTGTGTGTGTGCGTGTGTGCGTGTGTGCGTGTGTGTTTTACGAGAGAGCGGGGGAAAGTGTGTGAGAGAGGGTGTGGACAAATGCCAAGAGACATCACTTACTGGCACTGTCGCACACCAGAGTGCCTGCTGCTATCACTCTCAGTGCCACACTCACACAGAGTGCCTGCTGCTATCACTCTCAGTGCCACACTCACACATAGTGCTTGCTGTTATCACACTCAATGCCACACTCAAAGTGCCTGCTGCTATCACTCTCAGTGCCACACTCACAGAGTGTCTGCTGCTATCACTCTCAGTGCCACACTCACACAGAGTGCTTGCTGCTATCACTGTCAGTGCCCCCCCCCACACACACACACACAGTTCTAGGACCAGTGCTATTTTTTATATATGTGAACGACATGATGGAAGGAATAGACTCTGAAGTGTCCCTGTTCGCAGATGACGTGAAGTTGATGAGAAGAATTAAATCGGACGAGGATGAGGCAGGACTGCAAAGAGACCTGGACAGGCTGGACATGTGGTCCAGTAACTGGCTTCTCGAATTCAATCCAGCCAAATGCAAAGTCATGAAGATTGGGGAGGGGCAAAGAAGACCGCAGACAGAGTATAGGCTAGGTGGACAAAGACTACAGACCTCACTCAGGGAGAAAGACCTTGGGGTGACCATAACACCGAGCACATCACCGGAGGCACACATCAACCAAATAACTGCTGCAGCATACGGGCGCCTGGCAAACCTGAGAATAGCGTTCCGATACCTTAATAAGGAATCGTTCAAGACACTGTACACTGTATGTTAGGCCCATACTGGAGTATGCAGCACCAGTCTGGAACCCACACCTGGTCAAGCACGTCAAGAAGTTAGAGAAAGTACAAAGGTTTGCAATAAGGCTAGTCCCAGAGCTCAAGGGAATGTCGTACGAGGAAAGGTTAAGGGAAATCGGACTGACGACACTGGAGGACAGAAGGGTCAGGAGAGACATGATAACGACATACAAGATACTGCGGGGAATAGACAAGGTGGACAGAGATAGGATGTTCCAGAGAGGGGACACAGGGACAAGGGGTCACAACTGGAAGCTGAAGACTCAGACGAGTCACAGGGACGTTAGGAAGTATTTCTTCAGTCATAGAGTTGTCAGCAAGTGGAATAGCCTAGCAAGTGAAGTAGTGGAGGCAGGAACCATACATAGTTTTAAGAAGAGGTATGACAAAGCTCAGGAAGCAGAGAGAGGACCCAGTAGCGATCAGTGAAGAGGCGGGGCCAGGAGCTGAGTCTCGACCCCTGCAACCACAATTAGGTGAGTACAATTAGGTGAGTACACACACACAGTGCCTGCTATCACTCAGTGCCACACTCAGAGTGCCTGCTGGCATAAATCCCAGTGCCACACACACACGTGTGCCTGCTGCCATCACTCAGTGCCACAGAGTGCCTGCTGTCATCACTCAGTGCCACAGAGTGCCTCCTGTCATCACTCAGTGCCACAGAGTGCCTGCTGCCATCGTTCAGTGCCACAGAGTGCCTGCTGTCATCACTCAGTGCCACAGAGTGCCTGCTGCCATCGTTCAGTGCCACAGAGTGCCTGCTGTCATCACTCAGTGCCACAGAGTGCCTGCTGCCATCGTTCAGTGCCACAGAGTGCCTCCTGTCATCACTCAGTGCCACAGAGTGCCTGCTGCCATCACTCAGTGCCACAGAGTGCCTGCTGCCATCACTCAGTGCCATCACTCAGTGCCACAGAGTGCCTGCTGCCATCACTCAGTGCCACAGAGTGCCTGCTGCCATCACTCAGTGCCACAGAGTGCCTGCTGCCATCACTCAGTGCCACAGAGTGCCTGCTGCCATCACTGTGCCCCCCCACACATACAGAAGAATGTCTCTTTAAGCAAGGAGACTGATTCATTGAATAGGTCAGTCTCTCTCTCTCTCTCTCTCTCTCTCTCTCTCTCTCTCTCTCACGAGTCAGATACAGCTTCGTCTGAGGATCTGACGTTAATTCCTTTTGTACATGAACTCTAACATCCATCAGATCTCCTGCCTGCTGCTGCTGCCTGCTGCTGCTGCCTGCTGCTGCTGCCTGCGTCTGCTCAGGCTACACACACAAGGTGTGGGGACAAGACTGCAATTCCTGAATAGGGAGACATGTCTCTCTCTTCCCCTTGGCTGCTGACTGTACCCAGACTTCTGCTGACACCATCACATAAGATTGGCACCATCTTCTGACACCATCACATAAGACTGGCACCATCTGCTGACACCATCACATAAGACTGGCACCATCTGCTGACACCATCACATAAGATTGGCACCATCTGCTGACGCCACCACATAAGACTGGCGTCATCTGCTGACACCATCACATAAGACTGGCACCATCTGCTGACACCATCACATAAGATTGGCACCATCTGCTGACACCATCACATAAGATTGGCATCATCTGCTGACACCATCACATAAGACTGGCGTCATCTGCTGACACCATCACATAAGACTGGCGCCATCTGCTGAAACCATCACATAAGACTGGCGCCATCTGCTGACACCATCACATAAGACTGGCGCCATCTGCTGACACCATCACATAAGACTGGCGCCATCTGCTGACACCATCACATAAGACTGGCGCCATCTGCTGACACCATCACATAAGACTGGCACCATCTGCTGACACCACATAAGACTGGCGCCATCTGCTGACACCATCACATAAGACTGGCACCATCTGCTGACACCATCACATAAGACTGGCACCATCTGCTGACACCATCACATAAGACTGGCACCATCTGCTGACACCATCACATAAGACTGGCGCCATCTGCTGACACCATCACATAAGACTGGCGCCATCTGCTGACACCATCACATAAGACTGGCACCATCTGCTGACACCATCACATAAGACTGGCGCCATCTGCTGACACCATCACATAAGACTGGCACCATCTGCTGACACCATCACATAAGACTGGCACCATCTGCTGACACCATCACATAAGACTGGCGCCATCTGCTGACACCATCACATAAGATTGGCACCATCTGCTGACACCATCACATAAGACTGGCACCATCTGCTGACACCATCACATAAGACTGGCGCCATCTGCTGACACCATCACATAAGACTGGCACCATCTGCTGACACCATCACATAAGACTGGCGCCATCTGCTGACACCATCACATAAGACTGGCACCATCTCAGTGTCGGCACTATTCATTCCTACAAGTAACTGGACCTTGACTTGTGAATGATGACTTGTGAATGATGACTTGTGAACGATGACTTGTGAATGATGACTTGTGAATGATGACTTGTGAATGATGACTTGTGAATGATGACTTGTGAATGATGACTTGTGAACGATGACTTGTGAATGATGACTTGTGAATGATGACTTGTGAATGATGACTTGTGAATGATGACTTGTGAACGATGACTTGTGAATGATGACTTGTGAACGATGACTTGTGAATGATGACTTGTGAATGATGACTTGTGAATGATGACTTGTGAATGATGACTTGTGAACGATGACTTGTGAATGATGACTTGTGAATGATGACTTGTGAACGATGACTTGTGAATGATGACTTGTGAACGATGACTTGTCAATGATGACTTGTGTTCTCCCAAGTGTTAGAACGTTCGTCTCACAACCAAATGGACCGGGGATTAATTTCCGGGTTGGGCGAGATGCATTAGCACCCCCCCCCCCCCGAGTCACCTGGCAGTAGTAACTAGGTACCTGGGTGTTAGTCTACTGCCCCTGGGTCACCTGGCAGTAGTAACTAGGTACTTGGGTGTTAGCAGACTGTTGCAGGTGGTATCCTGGGGGAAGGTGTCAGGACACCTGAGACAGTGGTGGGATTTCAAATTAAACTGAGGCAGAATAACTCCTCTCAGCTTGTAAACTGAGGCAGAATAACTCCTCTCAGCTTGTAAACTGAGGCAGAATAACTCCTCTCAGCTTGTAAACTGAGGCAGAATAACCCCTCTCAGCTTGTAAACTGAGGCAGAATAACTCCTCTCAGCTTGTAAACTGAGGCAGAATAACTCCTCTCAGCTTGTAAACTGAGGCAGAATAACTCCTCTCAGCTTGTAAACTGAGGCAGAATAACTCCTCTCAGCTTGTAAACTGAGGCAGAATAACTCCTCTCAGCTTGTAAACTGAGGCAGAATAACTCCTCTCAGCTTGTAAACTGAGGCAGAATAACTCCTCTCAGCTTGTAAACTGAGGCTTGTAAAATGAGGAGGCAGAATAACTCCTCTCAGCTTGTAAACTGAGGCAGAATAACCCCTCTCAGCTTGTAAACTGAGGCAGAATAACCCCTCTCAGCTTGTAAACTGAGGCAGAATAACTCCTCTCAGCTTGTAAACTGAGGCAGAATAACTCCTCTCAGCTTGTAAACTGAGGCAGAATAACTCCTCTCAGCTTGTAAACTGAGGCATAATAACTCCTCTCAGCTTGTAAACTGAGGCAGAATAACTCCTCTCAGCTTGTAAAATGAGGAAGAATAACTCCTCTCAGCTTGTAAACTGAGGCAGAATAACTCCTCTCAGCTTGTAAACTGAGGCAGAATAACTCTCAGCTTGTAAAATGAGGCAGAATAACTCCTCTCAGCTTGTAAACTGAGGCAGAATAACTCTCAGCTTGTAAACTGGGGCAGAATAACTCCTCTCAGCTTGTAAACTGGGGCAGAATAACTCCTCTCAGCTTGTAAACTGAGGCAGAATAACTCCTCTCAGCTTGTAAACTGAGGCAGAATAACTCCTCTCAGCTTGTAAACTGAGGCAGAATAACTCCTCTCAGCTTGTAAACTGAGGCAGAATAACTATTAGTTAACAAAAGTTATATCACTGACTGAATAAAATTCATTAAGAATTAATTACACATTGTTTTAATATCAGTCAAATGTCCTGTCAAGAATTAATGGCCGTAATTAAAATTTAATTAAGAGTTCCCATAAATGATAATTGACTCGGAATTAACAATGATCATTTATTCAGTATTATTTTTCAAGGTTCTGTTGTGATGAGTTTCAGGTCGTTTGTGTGTGCAGTAGTAAAGTAATTATGGAGGTAATTACGTGATTGTTGATTGTAATTCTCTCTCTGTCTGTCTGTCTGTCTGTCTCTCTCTCTCTCTCTCTCTCTCTCTCTCTCTCTCTCTCTCTCTCTCTCTCTCTCTCTCTCTCTCTCTCTCTCTCTCTCTCTCTCGCTTACATAGATTGCTTCTTTGTTAATCTCTTTGACCCTTATTATTATTATTGTTGTTGTGGTAGTAGTGGTAGAGGGGGTGGTAGCAGTGATGGTAGCAGTGGTGGTGGTAGTAGTAGTGGTGGTAGTAGTAGTAGTAGTAGTGGTGATGGTAGCAGTGGTGGTGGTAGCAATGGTGGTGGTAGAAGTGGTGGTAGCAGTGGTGGTGGTAGCAGTGGTGGTGGTAGTAGTGGTGGTGGTAGCAGTGGTGGTGGTAGTAGTGGTGGTGGTAGCAGTGGTGGCAGTAGTGGTGGTGGTAGCAGTGGTGGCAGTAGTGGTGGTGGTAGTGAGAAAAGAGGGTGGCAGTGAGAGTGTCAGATCCATGTGTATACCATGATGGTACCATTATTCTCCATCATATTGCAGTCACTGCCTGCCACTGCTATTTCTCTTATCCGCTCACACCCGCCACCCATCCACACCCTTAACCACCCACCCATCCACACCCTTAACCACCCACCCAACCACACCCTTAACCACCCATCCATCCAAACCCTTAACCACCCTCCCATCCACACCCTTAACCACCCACCCATCCACACCCTTAACCACCCACCCATACACACCCTTAACCACCCACCCATCCACACCCTTAACCACTCACCCATCCACAACCTTAACCACTCAGCCATCCACACTCTTAACGACCCACCCATCCACAACCTTAACCACCCACCCATCCACACCCTTAACCACCCACCCATCCACACCCTTAACCATATACCAACCCCCACCTTTAACCACCCACCCAACCACACCCTTAATCACCCACCCATCCACACCCTTAACCACCCACCCAACCACATCCTTAACTACCCACCCACCCACACCTTTAACCACCCACCCATTCATACCCTTAACAACCCACCCACCCATCCACACCCTTAACCACCCACCCATTCATACCCTTAACCACCCACCTATCCACACCCTCACCCACCCACACCTTCAACTTATTTTGACATACAAAACTCATTTGTTTTCTTTGTGTAAGTGTGTGTGTGTGTGTGTACTCACCTAATTGTACTCACCTAATTGTGGTTGCAGGGGTCGAGACTCAGCTCCTGACCCCGCCTCTTCACTGATCGCTACTAGGTCCTCTCTCTCTCTCTGCTTCCTGAGCTGTATCATACCTCTTCTTAAAACTATGTATGGTTCCTGCCTCCACTACTTCACTTGCTAGGCTATTCCACTTGCTGACAACTCTATGACTGAAGAAATACTTCCTAACGTCCCTGTGACTCGTCTGAGCCTTCAGCTTCCAGTCGTGACCCCTTGTTTCTGTGTCCCCTCTCTGGAACATCCTATCTCTGTCCACCTTGTCTATTCCCCACAGTATCTTGTATGTCGTTATCATGTCTCCCCTGACCCTTCTGTCCTCCAGTGTCGTCAGTCCGATTTCCCTCAACCTTTCCTCGTACGACATTCCCCTGAGCTCTGGGACTAGCCTTGTTGCAAACCTTTGTACTTTCTCTAACTTCTTGACGTGCTTGACCAGGTGTGGGTTCCAGACTGGTGCTGCATACTCCAGTATGGGCCTAACATACAGTGTACAGTGTCTTGAACGATTCCTTATTAAGGTATCGGAACGCTATTCTCAGGTTTGCCAGGCGCCCGTATGCTGCAGCAGTTATTTGGTTGATGTGTGCTTCCGGTGATGTGCTCGGTGTTATGGTCACCCCAAGGTCTTTCTGCCTGAGTGAGGTCTGTAGTCTTTGTCCACCTAGCCTATACTCTGTCTGCGGTCTTCTTTGCCCCTCCCCAATCTTCATGACTTTGCATTTGGCAGGATTGAATCCGAGAAGCCAGTTTCTGGACCACATGTCCAGCCTGTCCAGGTCTCTTTGTAGTCCTGCCTCATCCTCATCCGATTTAATTCTTCTCATCAACTTCACGTCATCTGCGAATAGGGACACTTCAGAGTCTATTCCTTACATCATGTCGTTCGCATATATAAAAAATAGCACTGGCCCTAGAACTGACCCCTGTGGGACCCCGCTCGTCACAGGCGCCCACTGTGATACCTCATCACGTACCATGACTCGTTGCTGCCTCCCTGTCAGGTATTCCCTGATCCATTGCAGTACTCTCCCTGTTACATGCGCCTGATCCTCCAGCTTCTGCACTAATCTCTTGTGGGGAACTGTGTCAAAGGCCTTCCTGCAGTCTAGGAAAACGCAATCAACCCATCCCTCTCTCTCGTGTCTTACTTCTGTTATCTTGTCATAAAACTCCAGGAGGTTTGTGATACAAGATTTGCCTTCCATGAACCCATGCTGGTTTTCAGTTATAATCTTGTTCCATTCCAGGTGTTCGACCACTCTCCTGATAATCTTCTCCATGACTTTGCACACAATACATGTCAGAGACACAGGTCTGTAGTTTAGCGCCTCGTTTCTGTTTCCTTTCTTAAATATGGGGACTACATTTGCTGTCTTCCATTTCTCAGGTAGTTGCCCAGTTTCAAGGGATGTGTTGAAGATTGTGGTTAGAGGCACGCACAGCATCTCTGCTCCTTCTCTAAGGACCCATGGGGAGATGTTGTCTGGTCCCACCGCCTTTCAGGTATCAAGATCACTTAGCAGCTTCTTCACCTCCTCCTCGGTTGTTCGTATGTCATCCAACACTTGTTGGTATATTCCCTCTTGATGTTCCCTTCTGTGCTGTCTTCCCACAGCCCTTCCTTCCTCTACTGTAAAAACTTCCTTAAATCTCCTGTTTAGCTCCTCACATACCTCCTGGTCATTTCTTGTGAGTTCTCCCCCTCCTGTCCTTAATCTGATCACCTGGTCTTTGACTGTTGTCTTCCTCCTGATGTGGCTATACAACAGTTTCGGGTCAGTCTTGATTTTTGATGCTATGTCATTTTCATACTGTCGCCGGGCCTCCCTCCTTACCTGTGCGACTAGCGACACCACAACACAGTGGGCACTAGCGACACCACAACACAGCAGACACTAGCGACACCACAACACAGCGGACACTAGCGACACCACAACACAGCGGACACTAGCGACACCACAACACAGTGGACACTAGCGACACCACAACACAGCGGACACTAGCGACACCACAACACAGTGGACACTAGCGACACCACAACACAGCGGACACTAGCGACACCACAACACAGCGGACACTAGCGACACCACAACACAGCGGACACTAGCGACACCACAACACAGCGGACACTAGCGACACCACAACACAGTGGACACTAGTGACACCACAACACAGCGGACACTAGCGACACCACAACACAGCAGACACTAGCGACACCACAACACAGCGGACACTAGCGACACCACAACACAGTGGGCACTAGCGACACCACAACACAGTGGACACTAGCGACACCACAACACAGTGGACACTAGCGACACCACAACACAGCGGACACTAGCGACACCACAACACAGTGGACACTAGCGACACCACAACACAGTGGACACTAGCGACACCACAACACAGTGGACACTAGCGACACCACAACACAGCGGACACTAGCGACACCACAACACAGTGGACACTAGCGACACCACAACACAGTGGACACTAGCGACACCACAACACAGTGGACACTAGCGACACCACAACACAGCGGACACTAGCGACACCACAACACAGTGGACACTAGCGACACCACAACACAGTGGACACTAGCGACACCACAACACAGTGGACACTAGCGACACCACAACACAGCGGACACTAGCGACACCACAACACAGTGGACACTAGCGACACCACAACACAGTGGACACTAGCGACACCACAACACAGCGGACACTAGCGACACCACAACACAGCGGACACTACCGACACCACAACACAGTGGACACTAGTGACACCACAACACAGTGGACACTAGTGACACCACAACACAGTGGACACTAGCGACACCACAACACAGTGGACACTAGCGACACCACAACACAGTGGACACTAGCGACACCACAACACAGCGGACATTAGCGACACCACAACACAGCGGACACTAGCGACACCACAACACAGTGGACACTAGCGACACCACAACACAGTGGACACTAGCGACACCACAACACAGCGGACATTAGCGACACCACAACACAGCGGACACTAGAGACACCACAACACAGTGGACACTAGCGACACCACAACACAGTAGACACTAGCGACACCACAACACAGCGGACACTAGCGATACCACAACACAGCGGACACTAGCGACACCACAACACAGCGGACACTAGCGACACCACAACACAGTGGACACTAGCGACACCACAACACAGTGGACACTAGCGACACCACAACACAGTGGACATTAGCGACACCACAACACAGTGGACACTAGCGACACCACAACACAGTGGACACTAGCGACACCACAACACAGCGGACACTAGCGACACCACAACACAGTGGACACTAGCGACACCACAACACAGTGGACACTAGCGACACCACAACACAGCGGACACTAGCGACACCACAACACAGTGGACACTAGCGACACCACAACACAGTGGACACTAGCGACACCACAACACAGCGGACACTAGCGACACCACAACACAGCAGACACTAGCGACACCACAACACAGCGGACACTAGCGACACCACAACACAGTGGACACTAGCGACACCACAACACAGTGGACACTAGCGACACCACAACACAGTGGACACTAGCGACACCACAACACAGTGGACACTAGCGACACCACAACACAGTGGACACTAGCGACACCACAACACAGTGGACACTAGCGACACCACAACACAGTGGACACTTGCACTAACATCATCAACTCCACCACCAACCTATTTTCATCCTCATATAATTATTATTAGTAGTAGTAGTAACAGTGGTAGCAATAGCACTAACACTAGCAGTTGTAGTAGTAATAGTAGCAGTATTAGTAGTAATAAAGTTGGTAGAATTACCGACAATATGTAAAGTAAAAGGACACAAGTGCAACTAATGTGACATTTTATTGTCGCAACGTTTCGCTCTCCATGAGCTTTATCAAGCCATTACAAACAATACATGGACACAGAGGGTATATAAAGGCTCAGAGTGAGGTGAATACTAGTGAGGTACCATTCCGATGTTCACTAGTAGTAGTGGTAGTAGTACTAGTAGTGACAAAAGTAATACAATATGGTAGAGCAATTAATTCGTACATGAGAAAAAGGATATAAAAGCTATTACTTGGGTAACATAAAAATAGGTTGGACAAATATAGACTGGAATGAGGCAGCTTGTCTCAGTGTTCACTCTCTGTAATGTGCTTTGTGTAGTATAACAGGAGAGACTATGTGATGGCAGGGTTTACTGTTTTCAGGAGGATTCTTGCTAAGACTTCGGAGATGGTGAAGCTGCCGTTGTTTTGTTTAATTGTATTAGAAACAGCGATCAGTGCTGATTCGAGGCACTTGCGTCTGCGGAAATTAGTTTCATTGATCACTAATTGGGCGTCTCTGAATTTCATGAGATGATTGGTGGAATTTCGGTGTTGTACACAGGCGTTGTTCAAGTTATCGTTCCTACATGCGTAAATGTGTTCATTGAGGCGGGTGTCGAGGTTTCTGGCTGTTTCACCTACGTAAATCTTGTCACAGCCTCCACAGGGTATAGTGTAAACTCCTGCATCATAGTGTAAACTCCCTGTGGAGGCTGTGACAAGATTTACGTAGGTGAAACAGCCAGAAACCTCGACACCCGCCTCAATGAACACATTTACAGTTGCCACAATAAAATGTCACATTAGTTGCACTTGTGTCCTTTTACTTTACAGTATTAGTAGTATAATAGTAGTAGTAGTAGTAGTAGCAGTAGTTAACTTTCCATCAAGTGTATCAGTCTGTAGTGGAAGGAAGGCGGGGTAGGGGTCGGCCTAGGAAGGGTTGGAGGGAGGGGGTAAAGGAGGTTTTGTGTGCGAGGGGCTTGGACTTCCAGCAGGCATGCGTGAGCGTGTTTGATAGGAGTGAATGGAGACAAATGGTTTTTAATACTTGACGTGCTGTTGGAGTGTGAGCAAAGTAACATTTATGAAGGGATTCAGGGAAACCGGCAGGCCGGACTTGAGTCCTGGAGATGGGAAGTACAGTGCCTGCACTCTGAAGGAGGGGTGTTAATGTTGCAGTTTAAAAATATTTTGTATGTGTATGTTTTTCAGGTGTTGTTTTGGTGCAACACCTGTCACGGTGTTTATCAAATGTTGAGGTGTTTATTAGGTGTTATGGTGCTTATCCACTGTTATTGACGCACTACTGGAGGATGGAACAAGTGGGAGGGACATCCCACGAAGGGATAGAAGGAAGGAAAGAATGGAAGTGTGAAGGAGGTTACGACCAGGAGCGTTGAATCGACCCCCAACAACTTCATTTAAGTAAACACAACTGCGCCAAGAAAGCTAGGAGAGTATATCTCACAGACTGAACAAGATCGATACAAGGCGAGTACAACTAAGTAAATATTTCTTCATGAGTACATCTAGGTGAGTACACACACACACACACATACACACACACACACACACACACACACACACACACACACACACACACACACACACACACAGGTCAATACACGGTCCCATGGCTCATTATTATCCATGATGGCAAACTTCCTAACGTTAAAGCTATTACGCATTATAAATCTCATTAACCCAGCGGTATTAACCCGGAAATCTAATATACCGAGCTGGAACGACTCCCAGAGTGGGACTCAAATATGGGGAACAACACAAACTGTGGTGAGTAATCTCACTTAACTGACCTAACGTTGAATGTACCTGTGTAGTGTAGGTACCTGTGTAGTGTAGGTACCTGTGTAGTGTAGGCACCTGTGTAGTGCAGGTACCTGTGTAGTGTAGGTACCTGTGTAGTGTAGGCACCTGTGTAGTGTAGGCACCTGTATAGTGTAGGTACCTGTGTAGTATAGGTAACTGTGTAGTGTAGGTACCTGTGTAGTGTAGTACCTGTGTAGTGTAGGTACCTGTGAAGTGTAGGTACCTGTGTAGTGAAGGTACCTGTGTAGTGTAGTACCTGTGTAGTGTAGGTACCTGTGTAGTGTAGGTACCTGTGTAGTGTAGGTACCTGTGTAGTGTAGGCACCTGTGTAGTGCAGGTACCTGTGTAGTGTAGGTACCTGTGTAGTGTAGGCACCTGTGTAGTGTAGGCACCTGTATAGTGTAGGTACCTGTGTAGTATAGGTAACTGTGTAGTGTAGGTACCTGTGTAGTGTAGTACCTATGTAGTGTAGGTACCTGTGTAGTGCAGGTACCTGTGTAGTGTAAGTACCTGTGTAGTGTAGGTACCTGTGTAGTGTAGGTACCTGTGTAGTGTAGGTACCTGTGTAGTGTAGGTACCTGTGTAGTGTAGGTACCTGTGTAGTGTAGGTACCTGTGTAGTGTAGGTACCTGTGTAGTGTAGGTACCTGTGTAGTGTAGGTACCTGTGTAGTGTAGGTACCTGTGTAGTGCAGGTACCTGTGTAGTGTAGGTACCTGTGTAGTGTAGGTACTTGTGTAGTGTAGGTACCTGTGTAGTGTAGGTACCTGTGTAGTGCAGGTACCTGTGTAGTGTAGGTACCTGTGTAGTGTAGGTACTTGTGTAGTGTAGGTACCTGTGTAGTGTAGGTACCTGTGTAATGCAGGTACCTGTGTAGTGTAGGTACCTGTGTAGTGTAGGTACTTGTGTAGTGTAGGTACCTGTGTAGTGTAGGTACCTGTGTAGTGTAGGTACCTGTGTAGTGTAGGTACCTGTGTAGTGTAGGTACCTGTGTAGTGTAGGTACCTGTGTAGTGTAGGTACCTGTGTAGTGTAGGTACCTGTGTAGTGTAGGTACCTGTGTAGTGTAGGTACCTGTGTAGTGTAGGTACCTGTGTAGTGCAGGTACCTGTGTAGTGTAGGTACCTGTGTAGTGTAGGTACTTGTGTAGTGTAGGTACCTGTGTAGTGTAGGTAGTAGTGCAGGTACCTGTGTAGTGTAGGTACCTGTGTAGTGTAGGTACTTGTGTAGTGTAGGTACCTGTGTAGTGTAGGTACCTGTGTAGTGCAGGTACCTGTGTAGTGTAGGTACCTGTGTAGTGTAGGTACTTGTGTAGTGTAGGTACCTGTGTAGTGTAGGTACCTGTGTAGTGCAGGTACCTGTGTAGTGTAGGTACCTGTGTAGTGTAGGTACTTGTGTAGTGTAGGTACTTGTGTAGTGTAGGTACCTGTGTAGTGTAGGTACCTGTGTAGTGCAGGTACCTGTGTGGCATAGGTGCCTGTGTAGTGCAGGTACCTGTGTATTGCAGGTACCTGTGTAGTGTAGGTACCTGTGTAGTGTAGGTACCTGTGTAGTGCAAGTACCTGTGTAGTGCAGGAACCTGTGTAGTGTAGGTGCCTGTGTAGTGCAGGTACCTGTGTATTGCAGGTACCTGTGTAATGTAGGTACCTGTGTAGTACAGGTTCCTGTGAAGTGAAGGTGCCTGTGTAGTGTAGGTACCTGTGTAGTGTAGGTACCTGTGTAGTGTAAGTACCTGTGTAGTGTAGGTACCTGTGAAGTGTAGGTACCTGTGTAGTGTAGATACATGTGTAGTGTAGGTACCTGTATAGTTTAGGTACCTGTGCACTGTAGGTACCTGTGAATTGTAGATACGTGTGTAGTGTAGGTACCTGTGTAGTTTAGGTACCTGTGAAGTGTAGGTACCTATGTAGTGTAGGTACCTGTGTAGTGTAGGTACCTGTGTAGTGCAGGTACCTGTGTAGTGTAGGTACCTGTGTAGTGTAGGTACCTGTGTAGTGTAGGTACCTGTGTAGTGTAGGTACCTGTGTAGTGTAGGTACCTGTGTAGTGTAGGTACCTGTGTAGTGTAGGTACCTGTGTAGTGTAGGTACCTGTGTAGTGTAGGTACCTGTGCAGTGTAGGTACCTGAGTAGTGTAGGTACCTGTGTAGTATAGGTGCTGTGTAGGTACCTGTGTTGTGTAGTGTAGGTGTCTCTGTAATGTAGGTACCTGTGTAGTGTAGGTACTTTTGTAGTGTAGGTACCTGTGTAGTGTAGGTACCTGTGTAGTGTAGGTACCTGTGAAGTGTAGGTACCTGTGTAGTGTAGGTACCTGTGTAGTGTAGGTACCTGTGTAGTGCAGGTACCTGTGTAGTGCAGGTACCTGTGTAGTGTAGGTACCTGTGTAGTGCAGGTACCTGTGTAGTGTAGGTACCTGTGTAGTGCAGGTACCTGTGTAGTGTAGGTACTTGTGTAGTGCAGGTACCTGTGTACCACTCCCCCCACTCCCCCTCCTCCTCCCTCTCCCCTCCTCCCCCCACTCCCCCACTCCCCCCCTTCTGGACAGAAATATATTTCGACAAAAACACCGTCTTGTCTTCAGATACACTTATATTTATTATTAAAAACAAATACTCAGACGCTGGTGTTTTTTATACCACAAACACCTCCACTAAACACCCCCACTAAACACCCCCACTAAACACCCCACACTAAACACCCCCACTAAACACCCCACGCAACCACCCACCCCAGCACAACCACCCACCCACACACTAAACACCCCCACTAATTACCCCACACAACCACCCACCCCAGCACAACCACCCACCCCCACACTAAACACCCCCACTAATTACCCCACACAACCACCCACCTCACACTAAACACCCCCACTTAACACCCCACATAATCTCCAACCCCACATTAAACACCCCACACAATCACCATCCCACACAATCACCACCCCACACAATCACCCACCCCACACTAAACACCCCACGCTATCATCCGCCCCACACTAAACACCACCCCACACTAAACACCCCACACAACCACCCACCACACACTAAACACCCCACACAATCATCCACCCCACACTAAACACCACCCCACACTAAACACCCCACACAACCACCCACCACACACTAAACACCCCACACAATCACCCACCCCACACTAAACACCCCACACTATCATCCGCCCCACACTAAACACCACCCCACACTAAACACCCCACACAACCACCCACCACACACTAAACACCCCACACAATCATCCACCCCACACTAAACACCACCCCACACTAAACACCCCACACAACCACCCAATACACACTAAACACTCCACACAACCACCCTGCCCACACTAAGCACCCCCACTTAACCCACACAATCATCCACCCCACACTAAACACCACTCCACACTAAACACCCCACACAACCACCCACCCCACACTAAACACCCCACACAATCACCCACCCCACACTAAACACACCACACAATCATCCACCCCACACTAATCACCACCCCACACTAAACACCCCACACAACCACCCACCACACACTAAACACCCCATGCAACCACCCACCCCACACTAAACACTCCACACAACCATCCTCCCCACACTAAACACTCCACACAACCACCCACCCCACACTAAACACTCCACACAACCACCCACCCCACACTAAACACTCCACACAACCATCCTCCCCACACTAAACACCCCACACAACCACCCACCCCACTCTAAACACCCCATGCAACCACCCACCCGCACTAAACACCCCACACAACCACCCACCTCACACTAAACACCCCATGCAACCACCCACCCACACTAAACACCCCACACAACCACCCACCCACACTAAACACCACACACAACCACCCACCCACACTAAACACCCCACACAACCACCTACCCCACACCAAACACCCCACATTAAACACCCCACATTAAACACCCCACACTAAAAATCTCACATTAAACACCCCACACTAAGCACCCCACACTAAACACCCCACACTAAACGCCCCACACTAAACACCCCACAATAAACACTCCACAATAAACACCTCACAATAAACACTCCACAATAAACACCTCACAATAAACACTCCACAATAAACACCTCACAATAAACACCTCACAATAAACACTCCACAATAAACACCTCACAATAAACACTCCACAATAAACACTCCACAATAAACACTCCACAATAAACACTCCACAATAAACACCTCACAATAAACACTCCACAATAAACACTCCACAATAAACACTCCACAATAAACACTCCACACAATCACCCACAACCACACAATCAAACACCCCACAATAAACATCTCACAATAAACCCACTCCACAATAAACACCCCACAATAAACAGCACACAATCACACAATAAACACCCAACAAAACAACCAACATAAACACCCAACATAAACACCCAACATAAACACCCACCTCACAATAAACACTCCACAATAAACACCACACAATAAACACTCCACAATAAACACCACACAATAAACACCACACAATAAACACCTCACAATAAACACCTCACAATAAACACCTCACAATAAACACTCCACAATAAACACCACACAATAAACACTCCACAATAAACACTCCACAATAAACACCTCACAATAAACACCTCACAATAAACACCCCACAATAAACACCTCACAATAAACACTCCACAATAAACACAATAAACACCCCACAATAAACACCCCACAATAAACACCCCACACTAAACACCCCACACTAAACACCCCACAATAAACACCCCACAATAAACACCCCACAATAAACACCCCACAATAAACACCCCACAATAAACACCCCACAATAAACACCCCACAATAAACACCCCACAATAAACACCTCACAATAAACACTCCACAATAAACACTCCACAATAAACACCTCACAATAAACACCTCACAATAAACACTCCACAATAAACACTCCACAATAAACACCTCACAATAAACACTCCACAATAAACACCTCACAATAAACACTCCACAATAAACACCTCACAATAAACACCACACAATAAACACCCCACAATAAACACCTCACAATAAACACCTCACAATAAACACTCCACAATAAACACTCCACAATAAACACCTCACAATAAACACTCCACAATAAACACCTCACAATAAACACTCCACAATAAACACTCCACAATAAACACCTCACAATAAACACCTCACAATAAACACTCCACAATAAACACTCCACAATAAACACCACACAATAAACACCTCACAATAAACACCACACAATAAACACCTCACAATAAACACCTCACAATAAACACCTCACAATAAACACTCCACAATAAACACCCCACAATAAACACCTCACAATAAACACCTCACAATAAACACTCCACAATAAACACCCCACAATAAACACCTCACAATAAACACCTCACAATAAACACCTCACAATAAACACCACACAATAAACACCCCACAATAAACACTCCACAATAAACACTCCACAATAAACACCTCACAATAAACACCACACAATAAAAACCACCTTTATAGCCACACAAAATGTGATTATAAACATTTTTTAAATCTCCCCAAAAATGTAAAATTCCCGGTGATATTAATTCTTGAAACAGAACCAATAAAACTTCTCACCATCAGAAAAATAATGAAAAAATGCTAGAAAATAGTGTCGTATAATTTGCAATAATTACCAGAAGATCAATAAATTACCTCCCTGGCAAGCTGTAATCCCAATAATCTCCCTGGCAAGCTGTAATCCCAATAATCTCCCTGGCAAGCTGTAATCCCAATAATCTCCCTGGCAAGCTGTAATCCCAATAATCTCCCTGGCAAGCTGTAATCCCAATAATCCCTGCTGTCTCTCCCTGCTGTCTCTCCCTGCTGTCTCTCCCTGCTGTCTCTCCCTGCTGTCTCTCCCTGCTGTCTGTCCCTGCTGTCTCTCCCTGCTGTCTCTCCCTGCTGTCTCTCCCTGCTGTCTCTCCCTGCTGTCTCTCCCTGCTGTCTCTCCCTGCTGTCTCTCCCTGCTGTCTCTCCCTGCTGTCTCTCCCTGCTGTCTCTCCTTGCTGTCTCTCCCTGCTGTCTCCCTGCTGTCTCTCCCTGCTGTCTCTCCCTGCTGTCTCTCCCTGCTGTCTCTCCCTGCTGTCTCTCCCTGCTGTCTCTCCCTGCTGTCTCTCCCTGCTGTCTCTCCCTGCTGTCTCTCCCTGCTGTCTCTCCCTGCTGTCTCTCCCTGCTGTCTCTCCCTGCTGTCTCCCTGCTGTCTCTCCCTGCTGTCTCTCCCTGCTGTCTCTCCCTGCTGTCTCTCCCTGCTGTCTCTCCCTGCTGTCTCTCCCTGCTGTCTCTCCCTGCTGTCTCTCCCTGCTGTCTCTCCCTGCTGTCTCTCCCTGCTGTCTCTCCCTGCTGTCTCTCCCTGCTGTCTCTCCCTGCTGTCTCTCCCTGCTGTCTCTCCCTGCTGTCTCTCCCTGCTGTCTCTCCCTGCTGTCTCTCCCTGCTGTCTCTCCCTGCTGTCTCTCCCTGCTGTCTCTCCCTGCTGTCTCTCCCTGCTGTCTCTCCCTGCTGTCTCTCCCTGCTGTCTCTCCCTGCTGTCTCTCCCTGCTGTCTCTCCCTGCTGTCTCTCCCTGCTGTCTCTCCCTGCTGTCTCTCCCTGCTGTCTCTCCCTGCTGTCTCTCCCTGCTGTCTCTCCCTGCTGTCTCTCCCTGCTGTCTCTCCCTGCTGTCTCTCCCTGCTGTCTCTCCCTGCTGTCTCTCCCTGCTGTCTCTCCCTGCTGTCTCTCCCTGCTGTCTCTCCCTGCTGTCTCTCCCTGCTGTCTCTCCCTGCTGTCTCTCCCTGCTGTCTCTCCCTGCTGTCTCTCCCTGCTGTCTCTCCCTGCTGTCTCTCCCTGCTGTCTCTCCCTGCTGTCTCTCCCTGCTGTCTCTCCCTGCTGTCGCTGATAGCTGTCTCTCCCTGCTGTCTCTCCCTGCTGTCTGCTCTCTCCCTGCTGTCTCTCCCTGCTGTCTCTCCCTGCTGTCTCTCCCTGCTGTCTCTCCCTGCTGTCTCTCCCTGCTGTCTCTCCCTGCTGTCTCTCCCTGCTGTCTCTCCCTGCTGTCTCTCCCTGCTGTCTCTCCCTGCTGTCTCTCCCTGCTGTCTCTCCCTGCTGTCTCTCCCTGCTGTCTCTCCCTGCTGTCTCTCCCTGCTGTCTCTCCCTGCTGTCTCTCCCTGCTGTCTCTCCCTGCTGTCTCTCCCTGCTGTCTCTCCCTGCTGTCTCTCCCTGCTGTCTCTCCCTGCTGTCTCTCCCTGCTGTCTCTCCCTGCTGTCTCTCCCTGCTGTCTCTCCCTGCTGTCTCTCCCTGCTGTCTCTCCCTGCTGTCTCTCCCTGCTGTCTCTCCCTGCTGTCTCTCCCTGCTGTCTCTCCCTGCTGTCTCTCCCTGCTGTCTCTCCCTGCTGTCTCTCCCTGCTGTCTCTCCCTGCTGTCTCTCCCTGCTGTCTCTCCCTGCTGCTGTCTCTCCCTGCTGTCTCTCCCTGCTGTCTCTCCCTGCTGTCTCTCCCTGCTGTCTCTCCCTGCTGTCTCTCCCTGCTGTCTCTCCCTGCTGTCTCTCCCTGCTGTCCCTCCCTGCTGTCTCTCCCTGCTGTCTCTCACTGCTGTCTCTCCCTGCTGTCTCTCCCTGCTGTCTCTCCCTGCTGTCTCTCCCTGCTGTCTCTCCCTGCTGTCTCTCCCTGCTGTCTCTCCCTGCTGTCTCTCCCTGCTGTCTCTCCCTGCTGTCTCTCCCTGCTGTCTCTCCCTGCTGTCTCTCCCTGCTGTCTCTCCCTGCTGTCTCTCCCTGCTGTCTCTCCCTGCTGTCTCTCTCTGCCCTGCTGTCTCTCCCTGCTGTCTCTCCCTGCTGTCTCTCCCTGCTGTCTCTGCTGTCTCTCCCTGCTGTCTCTCCCTGCTGTCTCTCCCTGCTGTCTCTCCCTGCTGTCTCTCCCTGCTGTCTCTCCCTGCTGTCTCTCCCTGCTGTCTCTCCCTGCTGTCTCTCCCTGCTGTCTCTCCCTGCTGTCTCTCCCTGCTGTCTCTCCCTGCTGTCTCTCCCTGCTGTCTCTCCCTGCTGTCTCTCCCTGCGGGCTCTCCCTGCTGTCTCTCCCTGCTGTCTCTCCCTGCTGTCTCTCCCTGCTGTCTCTCCCTGCTGTCTCTCCCTGCTGTCTCTCCCTGCTGTCTCTCCCTGCTGTCTCTCCCTGCTGTCTCTCCCTGCTGTCTCTCCCTGCTGTCTCTCCCTGCTGTCTCTCCCTGCTGTCTCTCCCTGCTGTCTCTCCCTGCTGTCTCTCCCTGCTGTCTCTCCCTGCTGTCTCTCCCTGCTGTCTCTCCCTGCTGTCTCTCCCTGCTGTCTCTCCCTGCTGTCTCTCCCTGCTGTCTCTCCCTGCTGTCTCTCCCTGCTGTCTCTCCCTGCTGTCTCTCCCTGCTGTCTCTCCCTGCTGTCTCTCCCTGCTGTCTCTCCCTGCTGTCTCTCCCTGCTGTCTCTCCCTGCTGTCTCTCCCTGCTGTCTCTCCCTGCTGTCTCTCCCTGCTGTCTCTCCCTGCTGTCTCTCCCTGCTGTCTCTCCCTGCTGTCTCTCCCTGCTGTCTCTCCCTGCTGTCTCTCCCTGCTGTCTCTCCCTGCTGTCTCTCCCTGCTGTCTCTCCCTGCTGTCTCTCCCTGCTGTCTCTCCCTGCTGTCTCTCCCTGCTGTCTCTCCCTGCTGTCTCTCCCTGCTGTCTCTCCCTGCTGTCTCTCCCTGCTGTCTCTTTCTGCTGTCTCTCCCTGCTGTCTCTCCCTGCTGTCTCTCCCTGCTGTCTCTCCCTGCTGTCTCTCCCTGCTGTCTCTCCCTGCTGTCTCTCCCTGCTGTCTCTCCGCTGTGCTGTCTCTCCCTGCTGTCTCTCCCTGCTGTCTCTCCCTGCTGTCTCTCCCTGCTGTCTCTCCCTGCTGTCTCTCCCTGCTGTCTCTCCTTGCTGTCTCTCCGTGCTGTCTCTTCCTGCCTCCCTGCTACTCTCCCTGCTGTCTCTCCCTGCTGTCTCTCCCTGCTGTCTCTCCCTGCTGTCTCTCCCTGCTGTCTCTCCCTGCTGTCTCTCCCTGCTGTCTCTCCCTGCTGTCTCTCCCTGCTGTCTCTCCCTGCTGTCT
Source organism: Cherax quadricarinatus (assembly GCF_038502225.1). Classification (NCBI taxonomy): domain Eukaryota; kingdom Metazoa; phylum Arthropoda; class Malacostraca; order Decapoda; family Parastacidae; genus Cherax; species Cherax quadricarinatus. Next base: position 44,838 of record NW_027196783.1, read on the forward strand.
CTCCCTGCTGTCTCTCCCCTCTGTTTCTCCCTGCTGTCTCTCCCTGCTGTCTCTCCCTGCTGTCTCTCCCTGCTGTCTCTCCTTGCTGTCTGTCTCTTCCTGCTGTCTCTCCCTGCTGTCTCTCCCTGCTGTCTCTCCCTGCTGTCTCTCCCTGCTGTCTCTC
>NW_027196783.1:50000-57500 GCF_038502225.1 Cherax quadricarinatus
TGGCTGCTGTTGATGAGATCATTCCTTTCTAGGTGTTCCACCACTCTTCTCCTGATAATCTTCTCCATGATTTTGCATACTATACATGTCAGTGACACTGGTCTGTAGTTTAATGCTTCATGTCTGTCTCCTTTTTTAAAGATTGGGACTACATTTGCTGTCTTCCATGCCTCAGGCAATCTCCCTGTTTCGATAGATGTATTGAATATTGTTGTTAGGGGTACACATAGCGCCTCTGCTCCCTCTCTCAATACCCATGGGGAGATGTTATCTGGCCCCATTGCCTTTGAGGTATCTAGCTCACTCAGAAGCCTCTTCACTTCTTCCTCGGTTGTGTGCACTGTGTCCAGCACTTGGTGGTGTGCCCCACCTCTCCGTCTTTCTGGAGTCCCTTCTGTCTCCTCTGTGAACACTTCTTTGAATCTCTTGTTGAGTTCTTCACATACTTCCCGGTCATTTCCTGTTGTCTCTCCTCCTTCCTTCCTTAGCCTGATTACCTGGTCCTTGACTGTTGTTTTCCTCCTGATGTGGCTGTACAACAGTTTCGGGTCAGATTTGGCTTTCGCTGCTATGTCATTTTCATATTGTCTTTGGGCCTCCCTTCTTATCTGTGCATATTCATTTCTGGCTCTACGACTTTTCTCCTTATTCTCCTGGGTCCTTTGCCTTCTATATTTCTTCCATTCCCTAGCACACTTGGTTTTTGCCTCCCTGCACCTTTGGGTAAACCATGGGCTCATCCTGGCTTTTTCATTACTCCTGTTACCCTTGGGTACAAACCTCTCCTCAGCCTCCTTGCATTTTATTGCTACATATTCCATCATCTCATTAACTGGCTTCCCTGCCAGTTCTCTGTCCCACTGAACCCCGTTCAGGTAGTTCCTCATTCCTGTGTAGTCCCCTTTCTTGTAGTTTGGCTTCATTCGTCCTGGCCTTCCTGCTTCTCCCTCCACTTGTAGCTCTACTGTGTATTCGAAGCTTAAAACCACATGGTCACTGGCCCCAAGGGGTCTTTCATATGTGATGTCCTCGATATCTGCACTACTGAAGGTGAATACTAAGTCCAGCCTTGCTGGTTCATCCTCTCCTCTCTCTCTTGTAGTGTCCCTTACGTGTTGGTACATGAAGTTCTCCAGTACCACCTCCATCATCTTAGCCCTCCAAGTATCTTGGCCCCCATGTGGGTCCAAGTTCTCCCAATCTATCTCCTTGTGGTTAAAGTCACCCATGATCAGGAGCTTTGCCCTGCATGCATGAGCTCTTCTGGCCACTCTAGCCAGTGTGTCAACCATCGCTCTATTGCTCTCGTCGTACTCTTGCCTTGGCCTCCTGCTGTTCTGTGGTGGGTTATACATCACTGCTATTACCACCTTGGGACCTCCAGAGTGAAGTGTTCCCACTATGTAATCACTTTCTTCTCCGCTATCTCCTCTCTCCAGCTCATCAAAATTCCAGCGATTTTTGATCAGCAACGCCACTCCTCCACCCCCCCTGTTCCCTCTGTCTTTCCTCAGGATTTGGTATCCCGTTGGAAAGATGGCATCTGTTATCATACCTGTAAGCTTGGTTTCTGTGAGAGCTATGATGTCCGGTGATGCTTCTTTGACTCTTTCTTGCCACTCCTCCCACTTATTTGTTATTCCATCAGCGTTTGTGTACCATACCTTCAGTTTCCTTTCCAACACTGTGGTTTGGGGGGGCCTGTGAGGGTGGGAGACCTGGTGGCACACTGTGGGATTCTATAGCTTGGTGTTGGGTGGAGGCTGTGGGTATGGATTGTAGGGTGTGTTGGGATGGTGTGATAGGTTGTATGGTTCTGAGAGTAGTTGTGTGTGTGCTTGCCCTTGCTGTTCTGTCCTGCTCTGACTGACCTCTGCTGGTTCCCTCCTTGTCTCTTTTCCTAGCTCCTTTCGCTTTTTTGTCCTCTCCTCAGCTGCTGTCGTTCTGATTTTGTTCTGTCTCTGTCTAGGAACACCCTCTTGTACTCTTCCGAGTATTTCAATCGTGGTTTCTCTTGGAGGATCCTGTTCCGCACTGTTTCCGTCCTGAGAATCAGCTTGAGCTTGGTTCGGTTTCGGTCTCCTTCGAGTACCCCTATTCTCTGAAAATTTACAATCTCGTCCCTCTCTTCACCTATTTCTGTGATGATTTTCTCAATCTCCTTCCTTTCTTCCTGCTTCCTTTCAGTGTGTGTCCTTTCTCTCTCCTGAAGCCCATGGATAAACACTGATTTTGCCCTTTCTTCCTCGCATTGCCTCACCCTCTGTGACTCTGGATCCTGCCTGTATGTGGTCAGTTTCTCCCTTGATTTTTCCAGTGGCTCTTGATAGCCTTGTTGTGCCTCAGCATTCGACCTATCACCCTCTCCATCTGCAACCAGTTGATCTTCCCTTTCACTCCTTGGTCCTCCTTGGCAGATTGATGTGACCTTAGCATAATTCATAATTCCTTCCTTCCTGTTCAGCCTCGCAGCTTCATATGCTGTGTCTTCTCTGGTCACTGCCCTGTAACTCGCTCCAGCCTATTTATCTCAACTTCTAGGACCCTTATCTTGGCTACTGCAGTTTCGACTTGTGCCTCCCAATTCTTTGTCTCCTTCTCGAACCACCTTTCCAATTTCACAGAGAGCTCTTTCTCCATTTTTTCAGAAAGCTCTCCTAATTTTCTCTCCCACTCTTGTTCCATCCTTTTCCACTGCTCCTCCATCCACTCCTCCCTACCCGAACCATTCTCATCTGATCCTTGGGTCCCATTGAGGGTCCCACCATTTTTTTTTTTTTTTTTTTTTTTTTTTTTTTTTTTTTTTTTTTCCTGAGTGAGTCCCCACCATAGAGTAGGAGGGGAGAGAGAGAGAGAAATTAGAGAAAATGGGGAGCAGAGACAGAGAGAGAGACAAGAGAGAGAGCAAGAGAGAGCAGAGAGAGAGAGAGCAGAGAGACAAGAGAGAGAGAGAGAGAGAGCAGAGAGAGAGACAAGAGAGAGCAAGAGAGAGAGCAAGAGAGCAGAGAGAGCAGAGAGAGGAGAGAGGCAAGAGAGAGGAGAGGAGAGAGAGAGAGCAGAGAGAGAGAGAGCAGAGAGAGAGAGCAGGAGCAGAGAGAGGAGCAAGAGGGAGAGGAGAGAGAGCAGGAGAGGAGAGAGCAAGAGAGAGAAGAGCAGCAAGAGAGGGAGCAAGAGAGAGGAGAGAGGCGAGAGGAGAGAGAGGGCAGGCAGAGAGGAGAGAGGCAAGAGAGACAGGGGAGAGCAGAGAGGGAGAGAGGACAGGAGAGCAGGGAGCAGGGAGGCAGGGGGAGAGAGGAGAGAAGAGGCAGAGAACCAGGGGGGAGAGAGAGCAGGGAGGACAGAGAACAGGACAGAGAGAGCAGAGGAGGACCAGGAAGGGAGGCAGGAGGAGAGGCAAGAGAGGGAGAGAGAGCAAGAGAGGAGAGCAAGAGAGGCAGAAGGGAGGAGGAGGGAGCAAAGAGAGAGAGAGCAAGAGAGCAGAGAGAGAGAGCAAGAGAGAGCAAGAGAGCAGAGAGAGCAGAGAGAGAGGCGAGAGAGAGAGAGAGAGCAGAGAGAGAGAGAGAGAGAGAGAGAGAGAGAGAGAGAGAGAGAGAGAGAGAGAGAGAGAGAGAGGGGAGAGAGGAGGGAGGGAGAAAGGGCAATAGGGGAGAAGGGGGAAAGAGGGGGAGATGGAAGAGCGAGAGGGGAGAGGCTAGGGGAGAGAGGGAGGATGGGAGAAAAGGAGAGGGGAGAGATAATGGGAGGGGACAGATGTTAGAGGGGAGAGATGATAGAGGGGGAGGTGTTAGAGGTAAGAGATGTTAGAGGGGAAAGATGGGAGAGGGAATAGAGGGAGAGAGATAGGTAGAGAGAGATATAGGTAATGGAGTGGAGGAGGTAGAGATAAGTCCACTTAGTGTAGAAAGAGGGGGGAGGAGGAGAAAGGTTCAGATGGTCAGTTCTCAGGACAGTGTGAAATCCTGTGTATGTGTGTTTGCGTGTGTCTACAGCTTGTTCCTGTGTGCGTATGTGTGTGTATGTGTGTATGTGTGTGTGTGTGTATGTGTGTGTGTATGTGTGTGTATGTGTGTGTATGTGTGTGTGTATGTGTGTGTATGTATGTATGTGTATGTGTGTTGTGTGTGTCGTGTGCATGTGCGTGTGTGCGGAAAGATGTGTGTGTGTGTGTTTTGTGTGTGTGTGTGTGTGTGTGTGTGTGTGTGTGTGTGTGAGTGTGTGTGTTTTTATGTGTGTGTGTGTATGTTGTGTGTGTGTATGTGTGTGTGTGTGTGTTTGTGTATGTGTGTGTTTGTGTATGTGTGTGTGTGTGTTTGTGTGTGTGTGTGTGTGTGTGTGTGTGTGTGTATGTATATGTGTGTGTGTGTGTGTGTGTGTGTATGTATGTATGTGTGTGTTGTGTGTGTATGTATGTATGTGTGTGTGTGTGTGTGTGTGTGTGTGTGTACTCACCTAATTGTGGTTGCAGGGGTCGAGACTCAGCTCCTGCCTCTTCACTGATCGCTACTGGATCCTCTCTCTCTCTGCTTCCTGAGCTTTGTCATACCTCTTCTTAAAACTATGTATGGTTCCTGCCTCCACTACTTCACTTGCTAGGCTATTCCACTTGCTGACAACTCTATGACTGAAGAAATACTTCCTAACGTCCCTGTGAATCGTCTGAGTCTTCAGCTTCCAGTTGTGACCCCTTGTCCCTGTGTCCCCTCTCTGGAACATCCTATCTCTGTCCACCTTGTCTATTCCCCGCAATATCTTGTATGTCGTTATCATGTCTCCCCTGACCCTTCTGTCCTCCAGTGTCGTCAGTCCGATTTCCCTTAACCTTTCCTCGTACGACATTCCCTTGAGCTCTGGGACTAGCCTTGTTGCAAACCTTTGTACTTTCTCTAACTTCTTGACGTGCTTGACCCCGTCTCTTCACTGACCGCTTCTGGGTCCTCCCTCTCCCTGCTCCATGAGGCTATTCCACTTCCTAACAACTCTGTGGCTGGAGAAATACTTCCTAACACCTCTTTGACTCATCTGAGTCTTCATTTTCCAACTGTAACCCCTTGTTTCTGTGTCCCATCTCTGAAACATGTTGTCTCTGTCCACCTTATCTATTCCACGCAGTATTTTGTATGTCGTTATCATGTCTCCCCTGACCCTCCTGTCCTCAAGTGTCGTCAGGCCGATTTCCCTTAACCTTTCTTCGTAGGACATTCCCCTTAGCTCTGGAACTAGCCTTGTTGTAAACCTTTGCACTTTCTCTAATTTCTTGACGTGCTTGACGAGGTGTGAGATCCAAACTGGTGCTGCGTACTCCAGTATGGGTCTGACGTAGTGTACAGTCTTGAACGATTCCTTATTTTGGTATCGGAACGCTATTTTCAGGTTTGCCAGGCGCCCATATGCCGCAGCAGTTATCTGGTTAATGTGTGCTTCCGGAGACGTGTTTGGTATTATACTCACCCCTAGATCTAGATCTTACTCCTTGAGTGAGGTTTGCAGTCTTTGGCCTCCTAGCCTATACTCTGTCTGCGGTCTTCTTTGCCCTTCCCCGATCTTCATGACTTTGCATTTGGCGGAGTTAAATTCTAGAAGCCAGTTGCTGGACCACGTGTCCAGCCTGTCCAGGTCTCTTTGTAGACTTGTTTGATCCGCATCTGATTTAATTCTCCTCATTAACTTCACATCATCTGCAAACAGAGACACTTCTGAGTCTAACCCTTTCGTCATGTCATTCACATACATTAAGAATAGCACTGGTCCCGGACTGACCGCCCTGTGGGACCCTCTGCCGTCACAGGCGCCCACTGTGATACCTCATCACGTACCATGACTCGCTGTTGCCTCCCTGTCAGGTATTCTCTGATCCATTGCAGGGTGCTTCCTGTTACATGTGCCTCATCCTCTAGCTTCTGCACTAATCTCTTGTGAGGAACTGTGTTGAAGGCCTTCTTGCAGTCCAAGAAAATGCAATCGACCCACCCCTCCTTCTCATGCCTTACTTCAGTTACCTTGTCAAAAAACTCCAGTAAGTTTGTGACACAGGATTTGCGTTCCATGAATCCGTGCTGGCTGTTGTTTATAATCTTTTTCCGTTCCAGGTGCTCCACCACTCTCCTCCTGATTATCTTCTCCATGACTTTGCATACTATACACATCAGTGACACTTGTCTGTAGTTTTGTGCCTCGTTTCTGTCTCCTTTCTTAAAGATGGGGACTACATTTGCCATTTTCCATACCTCAGGTAGTTGCCCAGTTTCAAGGGGTGTGTTGAAGATTGTGGTTAGTGGCAAACACACTGTCTCTGCTCCCTCTCTAAGGACCCACGGAGGGATGTTGCCTGGTCCCACCGCCACCGTGTGTTTTCATTAACTCGATGTTTTCTATTAATGCAGCTGATGTGTACAGCTAATTTGCGTTACTACAGCTGATGCTGTTGCTACAGCTGATGTGCATACAGCTTGACTGCGTTATCAGCTGATGCTGTTGCACAGCTGATGCTGTTACTACAGCTGATACTGTTGTTCAGCGATGCATTACACGATTGCTGATGCTGTTACTACAGCTGATGCTGTTACTACAGCTGATACTGTTACTACAGTTGATGCTGTTACTACGCTGATGCTGTTACTAGCTGATGCTGTTACTGCTGATGCTGTACGGCTGATACTGTTACGGTTGATGCTGTTACTAGAGCTGATGCCTGCTTTATGCTGATGCCTTTACTAGCTGATCTGTTTAACTCCAAACCATAACGAAAACCTAAGCCAAAATAGCCTGTTATTCACTTCTGAGTTATATTTCCACCTGCACCGGCCAAGGATTTTTATCAGTATAAAATGTTCCATGACAGGGAACATGCGCTGACACCCCTCTCTCTCTCTCTCTCTCTCTCTCTCTCTCTCTCTCTCTCTCTCTCTCTCTCTCTCTCTCTCTCTCTGTATGCTTCTGACAGTTTATTAAACGGGCTGGAGCAGTTAAAATGACATTTTTGTTTACCTTCGACGTGTTCCTCGTCAAGGAAGGCAGTACAGCACGAACACACAGGAAATGGAGCGTCGTCACAGGTGCCTTCAGTCGTGAAGAATTAGGACACATGTACAACATTTGGGTATCTGTAGTTGTAGACGTTACGCCAACCAGTGGCTTTATCAATACAAGAATATAATATGAAGAATTATATACAAAAGATGAGGTAATCAGTCCCTCAGCCTTAGAGTTGGTGAAGCACAGTCTTGGAACTTGGCGCCAAGCTCCATGACTGCTTCTATAGCCACTGGTTGGCGAAACGTCTACAAATAAAGATACCTAGATGTTGCACATGTATCTAATTATTCATCTTGTCGGTATTGTACACCATTTATATATGCCTTTAATCGAACTTGCAGGTACAGGGGACGTCGAATGCGTGGCAGGTGAGCAGGACGACGTCTGTCTTCCCTCACGCGTCGTCTTAGCATGCAGGAGGAAGGCCATATTAATGCACATTACTCTCAGGGAGTGCTCCAGCATCCT
>NW_027196783.1:67500-70000 GCF_038502225.1 Cherax quadricarinatus
GATCAACACACTAGCCGAGGTGGCCAGGAGAGCACACATGGGGGGAGCAAAGTTACTAGTTATGGGTGATTTCAATCACAAGGAGATTGACTGGGAAAACCTGGAGCCCCATGGGGGTCCCGAAACATGGAGAGCCAAGATGATGGATGTGGTACTGGAGAACCTCATGCATCAACATGTTAGAGACACTACCAGAGAGAGAGGAGAGGATGAACCAGCAAGGTTGGACCTTGTATTCACCATGAGTAGTTCGGACATCGAGGGTATCATGTATGAAAGGCCCCTGGGAGCTAGTGATCATGTGGTTCTGTGCTTCGACTACATAGTTGAGCTCCAAGTGGAGAGAGTAGCAGGAATAGGCTGGGAAAAACCAAACTACAAAAGGGGGAACTACTCAGGCATGAGGAACTTCCTTCAAGACATTCAGTGGGAGAGGGAACTGACAGGAAAACCAGTACAAGAAATGATGGACTATGTAGCAACAAAATGCAAGGAGGCAGAGGAGAGGTTTGTTCCCAAGGGAAACAGAAATAATGGGAAGAACAGAACGAGTCCTTGGTTCACCCAAAGGTGTAGGGAGGCAAAAACTAGGTGTACTAGAGAATGGAAAAGGTACAGAAGACAGAGAACTCAGGAAAATAAAGAAATCAGCCGAAGAGCCAGAAACGAATATGCACAGATAAGAAGGGAGGCTCAGAGACAATATGAAAATGACATAGCATCAAAAGTAAAGACTGACCCGAAGCTGTTGTACAGCCACATCAGGAGGAAAACAACAGTCAAGGACCAGGTAATCAGACTGAGGAAGGGTGATGGGGAATTCACAAGAAACGACCGAGAGGTATGTCAGGAGCTCAACACAAGATTTAAAGAGGTATTTACAGTGGAAACCAGTAGGACTCCAAGAAATCAGAACAGGGGGGCACACCAGCAAGTGCTGGATGAGGTACATATAACCAAGGAGGAGGTGAAGAAGCTGCTATGCGAACTTGACACCTCAAAGGCGGTGGGACCAGACAACATCTCTCCATGGGTCCTTAAAGAGGGAGCAGAGATATTGTGTGAGCCATTAACAAAGATCTTCAACACATCATTTGAAACTGGGCAACTCCCTGAGGTATGGAAAATGGCAAATGTAGTCCCAATTTTTAAAAAGGGAGACAGACATGAGGCACTAAACTACAGACCTGTATCTCTAACGTGTATAGTATGCAAGGTCATGGAGAAGATCATCAGGAGGAGAGTGGTGGGGCACCTGGAAAGAAACAAGTGTATAATTGACAACCAGCACGGTTTCAGGGAAGGAAAATCCTGTGTCACAAACCTACTAGAGTTTTATGACAAGGTGACAGAAGTAAGACAAGAGAGAGAGGGGTGGATCGACTGCGTATTTTTGGACTGCAAGAAGGCTTTCGACACAGTTCCTCACAAGAGGTTACTGCAAAAGCTAGAGGACCAGGCACACATAACAGGAAAGGCACTGCAATGGATCAGAGAATATCTGACAGGGAGGAAACAACGAGTCATGGTACGCGACGAGGTGTCAGAGTGGGCGCCTGTGACAAGCGGGGTTCCACAGGGGTCAGTCCTAGGACCTGTGCTGTTCTTGGTATACGTGAACGACATAACGGAAGGGATAGACTCAGAAGTGTCCTTGTTTGCAGACGATGTGAAGTTAATGAGAAGAATCGAATCGGACGAGGATCAGGCAGGACTACAAAGAGATCTGGACAGGCTACAAGCCTGGTCCAGCAACTGGCTCCTTGAATTTAACCCTGCCAAATGCAAAGTCATGAAGATTGGGGAAGGGCAAAGAAGACCGCAGACACAATATAGTTTAGATGGCCAAAGACTGCAAACCTCACTAAAGGAAAAAGATCTGGGGGTGAGTATAACACCGAGCATATCTCCTGAGGCGCACATCAATCAGATAACTGCTGCAGCATACGGGCGCCTGGCAAACCTACGGATAGCGTTCCGATACCTCAGTAAGGATTCGTTTAAGACTCTGTACACCATCTACGTCAGGCCCATACTGGAGTATGCAGCACCAGTTTGGAATCCACACCTAGTCAAGCACGTCAAGAAATTAGAGAAAGTGCAAAGGTTTGCAACAAGACTAGTCCCAGAGCTACGGGGATTGTCCTATGAAGAAAGGTTGAGGGAAATCGGCCTGACGACACTGGAGGCCAGGAGGGTCAGGGGAGACATGATAACGACATATAAAATACTGCGCGGAATAGACGAGGTGGACAAAGACGGGATGTTCCAGAGATGGGACACAGACACAAGAGGTCACAATTGGAAGTTGAAGACTCAGATGAATCAAAGGGATGTTAGGAAGTATTTCTTCAGTCATAGAGTAGTCAGGCCATGGAATAGCCTAGAAAGTGATGTGGTGGAGGCAGGAACCATACATAGTTTTAAGGCGAGGTATGATAGAGCTCATGGGGCAGGGAGAGAGAGGACCTAGTAGCAATCAGCGAAGAGGCGGGGCCAG
>NW_027196783.1:75000-78630 GCF_038502225.1 Cherax quadricarinatus
TAGCACTCACCTAGCACCCACCTAGCACTCACCTAGCACTCACCTAGCACCCACCTAGCACCCACATAGCACCCACCTAGCACCCACCTAGCACCCACCTAGCATTCACCTAGCACTCATCTAGCACTCACCTAGCACCCTAGCACCCACCTAGCACTCATTTAGCACTCACCTAGCACCCACTTAGCACCCTAGCACCCACCTAGCACTCATCTAGCACTCACCTAGCACCCACCTAGCACCCTAGCACCCACCTAGCACTCATCTAGCACTCACCTACCACTCACCTACCACTCACCTACCACTCACCTAGCACCCACCTAGCACCCACCTAGCACCCACCTAGAACTCACCTAGCACTCACCTAGCACCCACCTAGCACCCTAGCACCCACCTAGCACTCATCTAGCACTCACCTACCACTCACCTAGCACTCACCTAGCACTCACCTAGCATTCACCTAGCACCCACCTAGCACCCACCTAGCACCCACCTAGCACTCACCTAGCACCCACATAGCACCCACCTAGCACTCACCTAGGCACTCTAGCACTCACCTAGACACTCTAGCACTCACCTAGCACCCTCTAGCACTCACCTAGCACTCACCTAGCACTCACCTAGCACTCACCTAGCACCCACCTAGCACCCACCTAGCACCCACCTAGCACCCACCTAGCACTCACCTAGCACTCACCTAGCATTCACCTAGCACTCACCTAGCACCCACCTAGTATTCACCTAGCACTCACCTAGCACCCACCTAGCACCCACCTAGCACCCACCTAGCACTCACCTAGCACTCACCTAGCACCCACCTAGCACTCACCTAGCACCCACCTATCATTCACCTAGCACTCACCTAGCACTCACCTAGCACCCACCTAGCACCCACCTAGCACTCACCTAGCACTCACCTAGCACCCACTTAGCACTCACCTAGCACCCACCTAGCACTCACCTAGCACCCACCTAGCACTCACCTAGCACCCACCTATCATTCACCTAGCACTCACCTAGCACTCACCTAGCACTCACCTAGCACCCACCTAGCACTCACCTAGCACCCACCTATCATTCACCTAGCACTCACCTAGCACTCACCTAGCACTCACCTAGCACCCACCTAGCACCCACCTATCATTCACCTAGCACTCACCTAGCACTCACCTAGCACTCACCTAGCACCCACCTAGCACCCACCTATCATTCACCTAGCACTCACCTAGCACTCACCTAGCACTCACCTAGCACCCCACCCAGCACTCACCTAGCACTCACGTAGCACTCACCCAGCACTCACCTAGCACTCATCTAGCACCCACCTAGCACCCACCCAGCACTCACTCAGCACTCACCTAGCACTCACCCATTATAAAGCACATTCATAACACACTCACCCACATTTTACTCACAAATTCACCACATATATACTACTCACATACCACATACACGTACCCACTGCTGCTCTCAGGGTATACACATCGAGAGAGATATACACCTCTGACAGCATATACTATATACTATTGTATACTATCAACCGAACTACCGTACATCTCCACCTAGCAACACCAGTCCCCTAAATTGTTATCGTCACTCAGGTGTAAATACAGATGTCAGCACTCTGAGTTGTCGTGCGTCACTGCGTCAGAGTTGACGCACCCACACACTACCCCAGGTCCACTACCCCAGGTTCACTACCCCAGGTTCACTACCCCAGGTTTACTACCCCAGGTTCACTACCCCAGGTTCACTACCCCAGGTTTACTACCCCAGGTTCACTACCCCAGGTTTACTACCCCAGGTTCACTACCCCAGGACCACTACCCCAGGACCACTACCCCTGGACCACTACCCCAGGACCACTACCCCAGGACCACTACCCCAGGTCTACTACCCCAGGACCACTACCCCAGGTCCACTACCCCAGGTCTACTACCCCAGGACCACTACCCCTGGACCACTACCCCTGGACCACTACCCCAGGACCACTACCCCTGGACCACTACCCCAGGACCACTACCCCAGGACCACTACCCCAGGACCACTACCCCAGGTCCACTACCCCAGGTCCACTACCCCAGGTCCACTACCCCAGGACCACTACCCCAGGACCACTACCCCAGGTCCACTACCCCAGGTCCACTACCCCAGGTCCACTACCCCAGGACCACTACCCCAGGTCCACTACCCCAGGTCCACTACCCCAGGTCCACTACCCCAGGTCCACTACCCCAGGACCACTACCCCAGGACCACTACCCCTGGACCACTACCCCAGGACCACTACCCCAGGTCCACTACCCCAGGTCCACTACCCCAGGTCTACTACCCCAGGGCCACTGCCCCAGGTTTACTACCCTAGGTCCACTATCCCAGGACCACTACCCTAGGTCCACTACCCCAGGTCCACTACCCCAGGTCCACTGCCCCAGGTTCATTACCCCAGGTCCACTACCCCAGGTCCACTACCCCACGTTTACTACCCCAAGTCCACTACCCCAGGACCACTACCCCAGGTCCACTACCCCAGGTGCACTGCCCCAGGTTCATTACCCCAGGTCCGCTACCCCAGGTTTACTACCCTGGTTCACTACCCCAGGACCACTACTCCAGGTAAACTACCCCAGGTCCATTACCCCAGGTCCACTGCCCCAGGTTCATTACCCCAGGACCACTACCCTAGGACCACTACCCCAGGACCACTACCCCAGGTCCACTGCCCCAGGTTCATTACCCCAGGTCCACTACCCCAGGTAATTACTTACAAAATTAATTACATAAGTTTAAATTAGATGTGGAAAATTGTGTTGCATGTCATGTGGTTTCCCGAGCTGTCTGTGTCTGTCTGTCTGTGTCTGTCTGCGTCTGTCTGTCTGTCTGTCTGTGTCTGTCTGTGTCTGTGAACACGTCATCCTGGTGTCAGGTGTGGCTAAGAGTATGCTGAGGTGATCTGACACGTCAGAGGGGTGGGGGTGACCTAGCTTCAAGCAACACGTCACACCAACACCTCTCTCTACCCACTTTATTCTTCCCACGACCTATTTCTCCTTTCTCTCCCTCCCTCCCTCCCTCCCTCTCTCTCTCTCTCTCTCTCTCTCTCTCTCTCTCTCTCTCTCTCTCTCTCTCTCACTGTTATATATATTCTCAAAGATCTTTTTCTTCTCTAAAGTTTGTCCCTCATTCTAACTTGGGATGGAGGCCATTGCTAGTTCCCAGGTTCCTCCCTCTCTCCTACTCTCCCTCACAATAAAACAAGAGGGAGGTCTTGGCCAGATCTCATTACGGATAACCAGGCTATCTGGCCAGTATAATCAGACTCGCTAAAGAAATTTGCCGCTCTATTCCTCTCTATATATTCCTTAAACTAACTTTAATGGCCACTCCTCGTGGCGCTCAGGAAAAATTCACTCCCTGGCGATATCACGAGCACCAGATAGTGGTGTGGGGGTAAGGGTGTATAGTGGTGGTGATGTGGTGGTGATGTGGTGGTGTTGGTGGTGGTGTTGGTGGTGGTGTTGGTAATGGTGTTGGTGGTGGTGTTGGTAGTGGTGTTGGTAGTGGTGTTGGTGGTGGTTTTCAAGGCTTCCTTCAAGGCTTCTTTCGAGGCTTCCTTCAAGTCTCTTCAAGA